>NW_015506975.1:115599-141981 GCF_001515645.1 Sinocyclocheilus grahami
TATATATATATATATGTATATATATATAATTTAGTTTTTTTAGTGAACTGACAGACCTGATTTACACCTGGCAATAAAATATAAATCAAAATGTGGCTTTACTGAAGATGATGCACAGCAATGAAAATAAAGAATGCATTATACATGCAATTCTTCTTCTTTTTAAATGAATCAGTTGCATATTAATGGAAAGTAGTTTTCATCCTAGCTGTCCTCAGATGTGTGGATGGAAATATTCAGTAACAATCGAGTTTCCACTCTATTTTTCCCCCCTGCATCATTGTGAGCAGATGGAGACAGACTCAGATTTGATTGGACAGCTGCCTGTAATTGATAGACCAGCATCTGTTGTACTTCAGGATTCATGTGCCAATAGTCATTGCATTGCAGGAGAATATTCCCACTATTCATTTAGTAAAGGAGAATGATGGACACATATTTACATGATCTCCTTCTTGTTGTCTGTCAGCTATTGGGAATGTTATGCTCTCGATACTTCAGTGCTTAATATTCGATCCAGAGCTTATGGTCCTGTAAGGTTCTTAGTGTCTGTCATCTCCAGTTGTCACGCTTAAATTCTGTTTCTCAACTCACAACAGTAGAAATATATAAAAAAAATGTTTTTAGATATGAACTGAATGGATTAACAAGCACAAATGCACAATGCTTATCTCTGCCAACACCTGTAGGAGTTTCTTTATTCACTCAATTACGTGACAGCATACTCATCTCATAACCAATCATGTTCTTTATCCAAAATAAAAACAGGAAATGCCCTTTTCACCTGGGGCAAGTTCAAGCTCAAACCGGTGTGCACCGTTTTGCTACGGTTTCTGGTTTGAACGACATGTTTCCTGGAAACGGTGTGCAACGGGGTTTGAGATGCGTTTTCTCTTGTTCGGTGGGTGTGTCAAACATGTCAGCCCAATCAGCAGCAACATGTATGTAAACCACGCGGTATTAAAGAGACAGCTCGCACAATGTAATTAACATCCAAATAAATTCACAAGAGCAAGTATATTGTTTGCACATGTTTATTTACATTAAAGGCACAATAACTGAAATAATAAGGGCACACGTATAGATCTGGAACTTCTTTAAGTCTGTCTAAATATAATTTAGTAATTGCAATGTATTCTGGTCCATATTCTTTCCTTAGGAAGGTGTGCTAGACACTGATTAATGTAACATAAAAATACTATACATATTTATATATTTTGCTATTGTATTAAGGAGTGACACTTTCCTAAACTTTTCTATACTGCTCTGATTATATAATGGTACATTTTACAATATCATAGCACAACAACAGTGATCAGCAATAATGATAAGCCTAATACTCCCAATAAAAATAATAAGGTCATATAGATCATAACATAGTCTTGGAGGTAAGAAGTGGATTATCCTTCACCTGAAATGTTTGTCTTTTCATCCTGAAATGTGAGGCATTTGGAAAATTATTTAAAAAAAAATAAACACAAAGAATGGCCTTCTCGGCTGCCATAGTTGCAACTCTTGCGTCATCAGAACAGGGTGTTCAACGCACCACCGTTTCCGTTTAAAAAACGTTTTGCACCGTTTTTGTCGGGGCTGAACGCAACCCTGCTATTCCTCTATATGGAGCTCATGTTCATCATACATGTACATCCAAGTCAACATGTTTGTTTGGGTGTTTCTTCTACTACACGTATCGTTATGTGTCAGTGTATTGACTTTTTTTAATACTTGAATACTTTTAAATGCTTTTTATTTGTATGTTTTTTTAATGTTCTGCCCTTCTGCCAGACTTTTAATGTATATATTTTATAAAATACAACATAATAGTAATAACAATACTAATAATATGACATTTACTTCCATTTTAAAATTATTGGCATTTGAATAATGTATTTCAATCACTTTTGCTTTTGAATGTGTTTTTGTCACAATTTAAATTCAAGCTAACAATAAATCTCAAAATGACAGTAATTTGAATAGGAATATCTTAATATTTTAGTATAAAATTTTAGCGCTTCAGTGCAAAAGAACATGGAAAATAAATTATCCTTTTGTGTTCCCGTGAAGAAAGCAACTCTGGAACATCATGAGGAATTCATCATGACCAAGTCGTTTCTATTAGTTCAGGTTTTCAACAGCATTTTGATTTTCAAACCTTGTATCTCACGTTCAGGTCAGCTTCTATTATGGTCTGGAGTTTTAGCTGGAAAATTAGTACGGTTGGTACGTTTAGCAACTCACAAAAGATTTGGGTTAATTTAACAAGTAATAATTAACAATAATGATACAAATTATATTGTTAGGAATCCACTTCATTATCTTATGATATTCTTATGACATTGCTCTACATTATTTGATCATTTTAGTATAGATTGTTTTTATTCTAAAATAACGCTTTATGAAATAACATGTATTGTTATTAATATTGTTATTGTTATACATGTGAAATCTCTCTTGCATTTAAGTCATAGGCTATGTTCATACTGTCAATCTTTGGGATTGACAACCGCATTTTCTTTACAGGTGTGAGTCTCTAAATGTCCCGTTCACACAGCAGTTTACAGTTGTGTTTAGAATACTGTGTGTATGAACGTGCAATGGGAGTCAAGCCCGTATTCCTAACCAGTAACCATAGCGACAGTGACCAAAGTAAAATCAAAGATGGCGACGTCCATAAAACTGAAAGTCTTACCACTTTCTGACAAGACAAGAGTCCAATCGAGCCGTGAGTTCATCCGTCAAATCTTCATTAACCGACAGCCTTTAAATTTGGGTTTAGAGCGGAGTATTTGAGTCACGCGCAGAACACAAAACTGACGGGAGCGGCTCCGGTGGAAAACAGAGCGGCTCCCTCTCGCACTGTATGACATGACAGACAACTAGTTGTCCAGTCCTGTTCCGTTCACACAGCGCGTGTGTTCCGAGAATGCAGTTGTGAGTCCTGAAAATTTACGGGTGTGAGTTCGGTTACAGAGTGCGGTTGTCACACCCGTAAATAACCAAACTGTGTGTGAACCTAACCGTATTAAGGACTCAAATACAGGACTGACAACCATTCTGCTGCTGTGTGAACGTGGCCATATTTATGAATATAGGCTACATGAAATTAAAATGTAATCTACTTTAATCTACTTAGAAACACTCATGTTTCCTATAGAAAATTAACATACAGTGGTGTGAAAAAGTGTTGGCCCCCTTCTTGTTTTTTAATTTTTTTTGAATATTTGTCACACTTAAAAGATTCAGATCATCAAACTAATTTTAATATTACATAAAGATAATGCAAGTAAATACAAAATGCCATTTTTAAATGATTATTTATTTTATTAAGGGAAAAAAGCTGTCCAAACCTGCCTGGCCCTACGTGAAAAAGTAATTGCCCCCTAAATCTAATAACTGGTTGTGCCACGCTTTGCAGCAACAACTGCAATCAAGTGTTTGCGATAACTGGCAATGAGTCTTTCACATCGCTGTGGAGGAATTTTGGCCCACTCTTCTTTGCAGAATTGTTTTAATTCAGCCACATTGGAGGGTTTTCGAGCATGAATGGACTGTTTAAGCATCTCAATCGGATTTAAATTACATGTGAACGTCATCCATCCATCCATCCATCATTCCATGGGCTCACGCCCGTTGGTGTCCAATGCCCGTCTGACACTCCATTTCCACTGTGCACGGTCCTGTGCCATCCTGCTAAGAGAGTGGATGTCCCTCTGACACCATTCTTTGATGTCATCTAACCACTCCCTACTCGGTTTTCTTCTCTGTGTCCGTCCATCCATGATCCCAAACACCACACACTTCACCAGTCGCTTGTCCTCCATCCTGCAGATATGTCCAACCGGGCTGAGCTTCCTCTCCATGATGAGTTGTACGATGTTCCTCGTGTTTCCAACTCGTCTTTGCACCTCCACATTTGTGATTTTCTGATGCCAGTGAATGTGCAAGATTCTCCTGTAGCACTTCATTTCAAACGCCCGCAATAAATCTTTGTCTTTCTTCCTCAATGTCCACGTCTCACAAGTATACAGCAACACACTTATCACACATGTCCTGATTATGCTGATTTTGGTCTTTGTTCTGATATGCTTACTGTTACATATTGTCTTGAACCCTGCCATTACTCCCGTTGCCCTCGCTATTCTCCTTTTGATCTCCTTGTTACAATCGTTGTCCCAGGTCAGTAGACTACCCAGATACACAAACTCTGTGACATTTTCAATACTTCTGCCCCTAATCTCCAGTTCCTCTTCTATGACCTCTTGTCCAAACACCATTGTCATTGTCTTTTCAATGTTGATCTTTAATCCTGCGGCCTCATATATGAACGTCAATATCGTTATAAATGCTGTATATGCACATTTCACTGGAATGTAGAGCATTGCACATTCCCGCTTCAAGATGCCTTGGAAGGGCCCACATGCAAGCACACCTTGACAGGACCTTCCGGATCATTGCTGCATGACCTGGTTGCATCTATGCCTTTGGTGTCAATGGTCATTCAACAACAGAAGCTATCTGGACTATCCACCATACCACTTTCTTTCTTTTTCTCTTTGGCCTGGCTTTTTGCTTTTATTTTATTATATATATATATATATATATATATATATATATATATATATATATATATATATATATATTTTTTTTTTTTTTTATAAAATATTATAAATATATTATTCCTTCAATGCTTCACATTTTCAAACACTCTGGATGTAAAGATAACAAATATTTATATTGTATGTATGTTTATGTATGCAAATGTATGTTTTTTTCTCCTGTTCCTATCTGTCTGCTTGTTTACTTGTTTCCTCGTGTATTATGTTTTACTTCCTCTTTTCTTTTCATAATTGCCTTGTTTATCTGTCTGTAAATAAATAAATCATTCTTAAATCTATATGTTTGCTTAGGCAGATTTCAATGTGTTTTTTCTCATGAGTCACAAATGATTCCAGCAATTGAAACAGTTGTGTGCAGCAGAATTATATAATAGCAGCTGCATGCTCGTGTTTTTCTGTTATTAGTAATTTCCATGCTGCTACAATATTATTGCATTTGATAAAAGCATTTCAGCAAGAGCACAGGGATGTCCATATACATAATCATAGTCTTAATGACACCAATATTAATATGCCATGATACTAATTGCAGCTGTTGTAACTAGGAGGAGATTATTTGTAACTCATAATTTTCTCATTACAATCATAATTGTGAATTCATCATTTGAATGTGACCTACTGAGTTGTGCCATGTTTTGATTTATTTCTCATAGATGTTCTTTGATATTTAGTTTCATCCTGCATGCGCTAGCGCTACACAGAGGGTTGAACTATGCTTAATTATTTTGTCATCTCTCACCTTACCAAATAAATTACACTCATGCTTGCAGCATACAAAATGAAGACACTGTGTTGTTTGGGCAGAATAATGAGGATAGATGTTAAATGTGAATTTTGAATCGAAATGTCCAGTACAGTATTTTTACAAAAATATCCAGTTAGGGCAAGTTGTCACATGATTTAAATGTTGTAATTTTATACAACTCTTTGACTTTTTATATTTTTCCTGTTTCATTAATTATTTTGTGTTTTATTGTGTTTTACTAACAGATATACTTGTATAACTTCCGATAGTATTTCAGATTTGATATTAAAGTTGTTTTATTTATTTATTTATTTATTTAAGACAAAACACTTCAGTCAAGGACATTCATGCACTTGTCAATTTTAAGATTATACGTTTGCAAACTATACTTTATTTCCTTTTTTCTGACACTTTTCAACATTTTATTCCTAAAAACATGGTGAATGTTTTTTTTTCTGTCTGTTGACAGTATTTTCCAGGGACGCGGAAAGTAGGGGTGCTGAGGGGTCTGCAGCACCCCCTGTTTTCACATGGTTGCAAATGCAACGCCAAGTTTGTTCATTTAAATTTATTCAGTTTTAGCATTTAATAATTTATTTGTAATGATCTCTGAAATGTAAATTGTAAGTGGGCTATAATAAACCCATGTTTATCTTTATAAACATGATTAATTTTACTTGTGATGTTTTCTATATGGGATGATTAGCCTAATACTCATGAACACGTGACACTGGCACGTGGTATCAGACATGAACTATACAGAATGCGAACAAGATTAACTTTGATACAAGGAGATAATGGCGCAAAAGTGAATTTCAGATTTTTTTAAATGCCCATCCCAGCAAAAACTTTCCAAAATCGGCATCCAAACAACACCAGCCCCAGCACGAGCACCGACGTAAGTGAACCAAACCCAACATGACATGCAGCGATAGCCGCTAAGTAGACCTCAATAGTGGAGAAAGATTTACCACCATCGATAAGGTCTTGCAAAAAGCCCAAAATGTCAACAACTGAGCACTGATATGATATCGATGACACCCCTCGGACCACTCCTCAAACACACGCCACTTGCAATCATAAAGGGAGCATGTAGAGGTGGCTCTAGCATTCTGCATGGTAGCAACAACACGAGGGGGGAGCCCAAATGTGTTTAAATTTGCCGTCTCACAGGCCATGCCCAGAAAGCTACCCTGTCTGGGTGAGGGTGGTATATTTCCTCGTTTGCTTGAGACAGGAGGTCCATGCGTAATGGGAAGGGCCATGGCTGTGCATACAGAAGAGGAACGATCTTTGCCAGCCATGAAAATTTGGGCCAGTTGGGTGCTATCAAAATCAGAGTCAGGCTCTGTTCTTTCACCCTGACCAGAGTAGGAGATATCAGACAAAGCAGAGGAAAAGCGTAGAGCAGCAAATTGGGCCATGGGTAGGTCCTAGAAAGTAGGTCCTTCCTCAGAGGAATGCGCCAGGGAGAGGTTATCGCGAGGCGCATCCGTTCCGGGAACCAGGTCTGGTTGGGCCAGTAAGGCACAACTAGCAGGACCTGCTCCTCGTCCTCCTTGACCTTGCACAGTGTTTGTGCAAGTAGGCTCACTGGGGGAAACACATACTTGCGAAGGCCCCGGGGCCAGCTGTGCGCCAGTGCGTCCATGCCGAGGGTTCCCGCGGTCAGGGAATAGAACAGCTGGCTATGGGACGTGTATGGAGAGGCAAACAAGTCTACCTGTGTGGCTCCGAAGTGTCTCCATATCAGCTGAACCGCCTGGGGATGGAGTCTCCTTTCTTCCAGAAGAACAGGCTTGAGCAGGCCCGGAATGTAAATGGCACAAAACTACCTCAGATGCTTCTGACTCCATAGGAGGAGATGGTGGGCGACTTGTGGCCCAGTGTGAAGCCAATGCTAAAGCGGCCTCATATGAAGCAGTCTGAGCGGCGTTACTGCAGCTGCCATATGCCCCAGGAGCCTTTGAAATACTTTCAGAGGGGCCGCTGTCCTGCCCTTGAGAGAATTCAAGCAGTTCAGCATTGACCGAACATGTTCCGCTGTGAAGCATGCTGTCAGATTGACCGAGTTCAAGTCCATACCAAGAAAATAGATCATCTGCACTGGAGAGACTTTGCTCTTTTCCCAGTTGACCTGAAGTCCCAACTGGCTGAGGTGACTGAGCACCATGTTCCTTTGTTCGCACAAATGATCCTGTGACTGCACCAGAATGAGTTGAGAATGCGAATGCCGTGTTCTCTTACAGGAACAAGGGCCACCTCCGCAACCTTTGTGAAGATGCGGGGTGACAGGTACAGCCCGAAGGGGAGGACCTTGTACTGATATGCCCGTCCCTCGAACGCAAAGCGGAGAAATGGCCTGTGCCAAGGGCTAATCGAGACATGAAAATATGCGTCCTTCAGGTCGATCACTGCAAACCAATCTTGGGGACGGATGCATTCGAAAATGCATTTCTTTTTGAACGGGAGCTTGTGAAGGGCCCGGTTCAAAACTTGCAGGTCCAAGATTGGTCGTAACCCACCGCCTTTCTTGGGAACAATGAAGTAAGGGCTGTAAAACCCCGACCTCATATCGGCTGGAGGGAGCCAGCAGGACTGCGATTTCTGCCCATAAGACCATTAACTATGGTCAGAGAACCGTGAACATGAAAATGTGATACTTAATTATTCAATATTTCTTTCAAAATCTCAGGGGTGACTTCAAGAAAATATATTATGTGAAAGATGTTCAGATGACAAAAAAGTTTGGGAATGTCTGCATTACATGTAAATAAAAAATAATGTGAAGTTGTGCATTTTAATGTGTTTGAAAGACAAATGCCTTCCAAAGACATTGTAACAGATGGTTAAATAACCTACTGAGTGATAATTCTAATAAACATTAAATTATCAGTAGTTGATGCAATGTTGAAACACTTGAAATATTTTTTGTAAATCCAGGGATCAAAAAACAAAATTGGAAATCTTTCTGAGAGTACATAAGACGTAGGTTATGTAACGAATCAGCTCATGACAGGAAATATGAATAATTAACCATAACTAGTAAAAAGGAACATTTAGAAAAGATGAAAAAGAGGAATTTGGAAGAATCAATAATTTCTGAATCATTTATTGCTACTGCGTGAATATTATGTAATCATGTAATCAATTAAAAAGTAACTGTAGTCTGATTACGAGTATTTTAAAATGTAATTTAACCTAATAGCATGTACTTAATTTTTGGAATTTGATTATGTAATCCAGATTGCATGTAATCAGTTACTACCCAGCTCTCTCTCTCGCTCTCTCTCTCTCTCTCTCTCTCTCTATATATATATATATATATATATACAGATTGCATGTAATCAGTTACTACCCAGCTATATATATATATATATATATATGTAACTGATTACATGTAACGGAATCACGTAATTTAATTACAAAATAAATGTAATTCTAATCAGTTACAGTTACTGAGAAAAAAAAGTGTAATTAAATTACAGTCACTTATGAAAATGTTAATGATTACAAAGGGGGTTACATCTGATTTTTTCCCCACACACACACAGGTTTACATTTGTGAAAAGTGGGGACATCCCATAGGCGTAATGGTTTTTATACTGTACAGACCGTATATTCTATTGCCCTTTCCCAACCCTACCCCTAAACCTACCCCTCACAGGAAACTTTGTACTATTTCAGATTTTCAATACACTCCATTCTGTGTGATTTATAAGCGTTTTGAAAAGTGGGGACATGGGGTAATGTTCTGAAAAGTCACCTTCTCCTTGTAATACCTATGTCATACCTTTGTCATTATACAAATTTATGTCCTCAGTTGTCACAAAAACGCGTACACACACACACACACACACACACACACACACACACACACACTCACACACACACAAATTGTAGTGACTGCTATAAAATGTGAGACAACGTCTCAGGAGTTTAGTACAGATAATAGGACACATGCTTATTCGATTACTGTTCTATCTCCTATTTGGGTTTAGATATGTTTTTTTTTTTTTAAGATTACAGTGTTTCCTGACATAGCTATGCAAAGATTTGATTTAAAAAAACAGTATCATAGCTATTAAAAAATTTCTTGTTATGATTTTAAATAACCTCAGAATGATCTCAGTAAGTCTGATTTGTGGTGGCTGTGCTTTAAAATTAAATTATTATAACCTTAAGTCAAGTGATGAAGGATTTTGAAGGTCTGACAGTAATTACAACCCCAATTCCAGAAAAGTTGGGGCGTTTTGTGAAATGCCATACAATCAAGAATATGTTATTTGTTCATTCTCTTTAACCTTTATTTAAGTGACTAAAGCACAAAGAAAAAAAATCTAATATTTTCACTGGCCAACTTAATTTTATTTTTATTTTGAGTGTGTTGCAGCCATCAAAATCAAAATATAGGCTATTTATATTTACAAAACACATTTAAGTTGGTCAGTGAAAACTTTGTAAATCTTTCCAAATTAAACAAAGGTTAAAGAGAATTAACAAAATCACAGATTCTTGATTTTATTGCATTTTACTAAACTTCCCAACTTTCCTGGAATTGGGGTTGTGGTGTTGAGCACTACTGAAAGGTTAACCCTGCCTAGTTTAAATGATTGAAAATGACTAACAGTTGAAAGCATTATCAATTTTGAAAAGTAATCAAAAAGTCATGTAATCAGTTACATTATTTTAATAAAGCAAATGAAATGGTTACACTATGCTTCTTACATTTTAAATAGGGTAGCGATTAAATTTCCAAAGTAACCTTCCCAACACTGTGTGTATATAGGCCTATATATATTCACTGTAGAAACTTTATCAATGAATAATTTGTAGTGCTGCCTTTTTTTGTATATCATGTTGTAAATTAATTAATTAGCTAATAAACGAGAGCTACAGAGAGATCTCAGTGGTCTTTTTTTTGCTAAATACTATTTTGAGGGGTGAAATGTGACATGGACATGTTCTCGACGGGTTGCAGTGAGATTTGCATTTGAGATCCAGCCGCAAACACACACACACACACAGAGGAGGAAAGAGAGGGAGAGCGCCAGCTGGATTCGCTACTTTCATTCGGCTCACTGAGGTTTCATCTCGCGACACAGGCGGCTGTCCGTCACTTTCACCTGCTGAAAATGATCTTCAAATTCACCTGTCTGCTTGGATTGCTGCTCTGCGGCTGTCAAGGTAAAAAGATCAACATTTCAACATTTAAGTTGGCGGTCAAACAGCGGGCACAAGTTGGGCAGCTCCAGTCGTATGTCCTCGGTCGAGATTGAGGGAAAATCGGGTGGTTTTGGGTGTTATATGGATGGACATTGGATGAAAGACAACAGTTGTGCTGCTATTTCAGCGAGAAGAGCCTGTGAGAAGAATACAAGCGTGTCAAGATGTTTACTGTTGATCTCTTCGCGTTATGTAGGATAATTTATGATTGACACATGATGCGTGTGGTAGCCTACCACGGATTCTGCAGTTAAACGTTCATATTCTGAGAGCATCAATGTTATCGACAAGCAGCGTTTACCTGACCAGATGTTATGAAATATGATTGATTTTCTTAACACAGCGATCATTGTACTCTAATAGAAAAGAATTCGTTCGTCGCATAGTTTTTTGAGATATCGCTACATCTGCGTCCCCTCAACACTTTTCTCACCGTTATTTAGTTCCCGCATTAAATTATTTGTCACGCGCAATTATCGTTTTCTTCTTAATTTGATTGATTTGTGTTTGTTCGTCCAGCTTGTTTTCAGTTTTTATCTGTCTTAGAACTTGATGGATTTATTAATAAGAACGTGCATGCGCTGTAATGTTTTATAACGGTCGTAAAGTCCGAAGAACGCTTATTAAATCCTTGCACGCACGTTTAGGGGTGACACGTCGCGTTACAACGCGACTGATTTATTTCAAAAGCTGTTTGTTGGTTTCTGCAGACAATGCACATAATAAAGACTGTGTTTGAGAGTTTCAACGCGTGAGAGCGAGCTGCGCGACGCGATGGAAACTAGAACGCTCCCGTTATAACGAACGAAGGTGATCGGAAACGTCCCGCTTATAAAAAATAATTCGCTTACTTCCTGACTTCAAGCGCTGTAGAACAGCTTCGTGCATTATAACGCTCGCGTTCTAGATTGGTCGCGTCGCGTGAGATGAATCCAGTGTCTGTGGCAGGACGACAGGTGGAGGTAGAGCGCTGCACAGTCACAGTGTCCTCAGTCCTTTTGCTCTTCAATTGTAAACAGCTCTGTTTCCCACCATCCAGATCTTACTATTGGGAAATCTATGAGAAAAAAAAAAAAACCTTGAGGTTTTCTTTAAAATGGTTAGGCTACTGTCTGTTTTACTCTATATAGTTCTAGTTATTAGGCAGGGTGAGAAATTAACTGTTTTGCCGACCAATCATAGAGAATTAAGTGTTTTACCAGCCATTGATCTTGTTTTTATTTCATAATATAACTTGCTATGTCTATGGAATTAAAACACTGTTGTCTAGGCTCTAAAAGCTAATTGCTTTTTGTAAGGTATAGCAGTGCTGAACATTTTATACTATTGGATTGTGTTCAGCTAACCTGCAACCATTCAGAAATAGCTACACATTTCAATGCACTTCCTAGTTTGCAATGACAAAGTAACTGTCATCTTTAATTTTTTATTAAAAGTTGAAATTTTTTAGCAGAGTGTTGCTAAAAATATAATCGGTGCGGCTTGTTTATTGTCAAAAGTCCATCTGACATGATGTTGCTCATCACAGTGGATGGTAGATTGTAAAAAAAATAAAATAAAATGGCTTAATTTGGCTGGTGGTGAGAGCTAATTTTCCACCCTGATTATTGGCCTTCTTACCATACAGTCAAAATCATCCTGATCAAATCCAAAATGCAGTGCAGGGCATTATGATTTGTTTGGATTGGCTTTATGGATTTTAATGGTTGACCAGCTGTTTCAGTGATCATATCCATGTCAAATACTGGGTTGATTTAAGTAGTCAATTAATTCCATTACGTAAATTGGCTGTGTCCAAAACAGATGTCAGCTGCCTAGACAGTCAGTGGCTTAGTACATGGCATTGCTCCATGATATGAACCTAGTAAGGTCTTGGATCAGTGATTTTTAACATTCCTGAGACATTTGTGATGCTCTTCATTGTTCATGATAATACTTGAAGGCCTCAGAACTCATTTGGCACTTCTGGGGATGGTCAGTGTCAGTGCATATAATGCCCATTTACATGTTGTACATCTTGAATTTGCCTGGTGTCAGCTTTTAATTAAGTTGGATTCTTTTAACAATAACATTTCGATCATTTTAAATTATTTTCCTGGTTTGTGTTATAGCAAATTACTATGACATATGTTATGACAAAACAGAAAACAGCGGCACCCCAGCTAACAAAAAAAAACCATGTTCTAAAATTGTTTTGGTAATGTTCCCATTAAGTTATGAGAACATTATTTCTGAATGTTCTCTGAACATTCTAAACATCCAGTTTTTTTCAAATGTTATAAAAAAAAATTCTTGGTTATGCAAATATATTAAAGGAATGTTGCATTTGATAATTTAGCAAATTTTTTGGGAATGTTACTTTTGAATATTTTCTGAACATTCTGAAACAAGTAATAACATAAAAAAAGTTCAAACATCCAATTAAATTGTTTCAGAAATACAATGTTCCATGAAGAATGAATAAATAATGTCTGTGCTAATGTTTTGAACATTATTAAAGACCAGGTAACTCTAAATGAATGCTCTATTACCTTTTTGGAATGGTTGTTCATAACGTTGAGAGAACGTTCCGTGTTAGCATGGACATCTATATTTATAGGAGAAAAAAAAAGTAATGTTGTCAGAATCCTGACATTTTCAATCAAGTGTGTGAATCTGACAAAAAATATCCTCGTCAAAAAGTGAATTTGAGCAGCCTGGGCTGAGCTATTCTGAATTTTAACTGTGCATACAACAACAGCTCTTACTGATGTTCAAATTCAGATAAGTCATTATAAGATAGTGAGCTTGATATTCTGTTAGTGTTTAAAAATTCCCATATTTATACTCTTCAGGTTGAATGTTAATGCTTGAGAAGCTCTTGAAATTGTCATTGATTTTATTTTGTCCTTTTGTGGTACAGAGACGGTTTTCTTAAGGTCTTTTTCTCAAGAGCTTTTCCTTGTGAGTCCTTACACAGCATCACGGATATAAAAACATTCTGTCTTCATTCCGTCTTCACGCTTAATGTTTTTGAGGTCTGGGCTCTCGGCGCAGTGAATTATGTGCTCTGCGGCATGGCTGCAGCTATCGTGTGCTATGTTAAGTGCCATAATTAAGAGATTTCTCTGAGTTGTGGTGAAGAATCTCAGTGGTGGGAGTATTAAAAGATTTATGTGGCTTGCCATGTAGATAGTATATGGCTGAAGTGCATCTCCACAGAGATACGTGCACGCTGGGGATGGAAAAAAAGACAGCTAAAGTAATGGTCATGCTTGTACAAACGCGTACGCATGCAGATGCATGCATGCTCTTAGTATGCAAGTAGACTATAGAATAGCCTTTATTTACCTCTGTGCCTGGGGGAAATAGCCACACTGCAGCAGCAAAACAGTTCAGAGGATTAAGAAATTTACAGTAAAAATAGAAAATACAGTGTACTTAATTTATTTGCATAATAAACCAGGGCCGTATTCACAAAACATATGATCTTAGCACTAAGAGATTTCCCAAATAGCAGTAAAAGTTCTTAGCTTCTTAGTTCCTCTTAAAACCTATTCACGAAGCTGCTGAGACCAACTTTTACCAAGGAATTGGGGGAAATCTTAAGCTAAGAGAAAGGGCGGGGTTGACCTCATTGCTATGGATGATGTCATTAAGCTTACTAACCAGTGATTGGCTGATAGGAGATGGGTCTCGGTCAGTCATTTAATCATATAAATATTGTAGAATGAGGCAAATCATTCCTTGACCTCAAATAAGGCTTATTATTTGAAAATTAAAATATGTAATTTGTAACAACTTTACATGGCTCACTCTAACATTAACCTAGATAAATGTGTGCTATTAGGCGGATATCATATATTAGGCAAATTTTTCACTTGCAGTTTCCTGATAACTGTGGAAACAACATAAAATCTGTCGTCATTTTTGCTCTTACAGATAAGAGTAATACATCATTCGAAACTGTAAAAGGTCTACTTTTATTTGTGTGCACTCACAATATTAACAAAACGTTGTGCTTTTTTAAAATAAAGAAAACAAACAGGACACACTTTCTGTAGTCTCTGTCTCTGTCACAAAAATGAACCAAAACTCATATAGGCTACTTCCTTCACAGACATGAGAAATATATCTATGGAAAGCATGACATGTCTACTTTTAAATGAACCAATTCAAATTAAAAACAAATACTCTGTGATATAATCCGTATGAAATGTGCATTTCTTTCTAAAGGTGCGTCACTGAACTGTGAGTCAGCAACTGTGTGTCATCTTCATCTTTGCAGCTGACAATGACTCAGAGAACACTAATTTATTAATACATTTTTAAAATATCTCTTTGCTATTGTTTTTTTCCCCCTGACACATTCATAGTCATTACTTTTGCTAGTGCTTTGTGGCAAGCTTCGCTTAAGCGGCTCATTATGGTTTACTTCTTGCCCAAGTTGTACCTGAAAAGAAAGACATAATTCTATTAAAATGGAAATTATTGTGAAGCAGATTGCCGGCAACAGCCATTTCAATGCTGTTTGTGATTTGGTCTTGACTACTTTGACTACTCCTAACATTTAACAGATTTAGGAGCCGATTTTAGCATTAAAATGCTTTGTGAAATACTCTTTTTTTTTTTGCAAAAATGTATGAGTCCTAATATTAGGACTGACACACCCATTATTTTTAAGAGTTTCTCCTAAAGTTATAGGAGCTACTTTTAGCCTTAAGATGTTTTGTGACTACGGGGCCAGATTTTTACATTTGTTTAGATTGATGCCAGGAAGTTGCTATGCAAACAGGTCAAAAGAGGTTTATAGGAATTGTTCACCCAAAAAAAAAAAAAAAGTTTAGTCACTCTCTGGTGACAATGTAGACAAGTTTGGTTCAATAATTCACAAGTAATCCACATGACTCCAGTCCATCAATTAATGTCTTGAGAAGCCAAAAGCCAAAAATATCACAAACCATTGCTTGTGGCTAAAATACGAGTCCATCGTATGCATAATATTGCTTTCTCCAGTGGAAAAAGTAATCTGGTCTGAATCAGGAGAGAAATATGCACAGATCAAGCACCATTTACAAGTCAAAATGGTCCATAACAGTTCTAAATAAATAAGTGGGTGAATTTTGATGTGAGAGGACAACATGGATGGACATCTTCACTGGAGGAAGCATTACTATGGATCATACAGTAGACTCATATTTTAGCCAGAAGTAATGTTTTAAAGTTATACTGTCTTCATGGTGAATTTGTTTCTTACAAACAGGCAGCTAGCCTAATAGATGGACTGAAATAAGTTAATTGATGTACTGAAGTCTTGTGGATTAGGCTACTTGTTTTATCAACTGTTTGGACTGTTTCATTCTGACGGCACCCATTTACTGTAGATGATCCATTGGTAAGAAAGTGACATAATGCTGAATTTCTCCAAATCTGATGAAAAAACAAACTCATCTACATATTGGATGTCCCGAGGCTTCGTAAATTTTCAGCAAATTTTCTTTAAGGTAGTAGTGGTTTAATCCTAGTATGAGCAATAGCAATACAGTGAATAAAAAAATAGTGTAGGATTTACTTTAAATGACAATATTCACACATAAATTGCTAGTTTCACAAATAATGACAAAGAAATGACAAGTAACACATTGAATTAAACTTTGAAATGGAAAGACTTAAATAGTATTTTCTTGTAAAACATATTCCACATGTTTTTGTTTTATTTAAACTTAGAGTGATGCTTGACTAAAAAAAACAACACTGATAAATTTATTGATAAACCTGCCAAGTGCAAAAAGCCTGTGTGTAGTTTAACCACTAACATTTTTTACAAAATCCCGCATTTGACTTCCATGCTGTAAAAGTAAAAGCATCGTTTGATTAATGAGTGGAAGGAAGGACGTATAGATATAAACCCTTGAAAACAGAACTATATCTCCCGAGGCTTCGTAAATTTTCAGCAAATTTTCTTTAAGGTAGTAGTGGTTTAATCCTAGTATGAGCAATAGCAATACAGTGAATAAAAAATAGTGTAGGATTTACTTTAAATGACAATATTCACACATAAATTGCTAGTTTCACAAATAATGACAAAGAAATGACAAGTAACACATTGAATTAAATTTTGAAATGGAAATACTTAAATAGTATTTTCTTGTAAAACATATTCCACATGATTTTGTTTTATTTAAACTTAGAGTGATGCTTGACTAAAAAAAAACAACACTGATAAATGTATTGATAAACCTGCCAAGTGCAAAAAGCCTGTGTGTAGTTTAACCACTAACATTTTTTACAAAATCCCGCATTTGACGTCCATGCTGTAAAAGTAAAAGCATCATTTGATTAATGAGTGGAAGGAAGGACGTATAGATATAAACCCTTGAAAACAGAACTATATCAAGCCCCTCCCTCCCAGGGGAAATATGCATGAGAAAAATCATTTTAAAGTGTGGTCGCATTCAGCAGTCCTCAGAGTTGCATAAAGTGTTAATTTCAATGATGTAGATGCTGTATTCATATATTAATATGCTTTGATTCCCATGGGCCACAGAATCAGGGCAGATTTGCATAAATTCTGCTCATAAAATACAGGTAATCCTGAGAACAGTTCAGATGTTAACAACCTACCCAACATGTCTGTTAAACAGCATAGGTAGGTTTTTTTTTTTGAGTTTGGTTGTATTCTATTCAATAGAGTTTGAATGATGTTGTCGTGTAGTAGACATTTGTATCCAAAGCAACTTCCAGTATTTCCAGTTAAAGGGATTTTTCACCTAAAAATCTAAGAAGAAATCCTTCATAATGTTGGTGTATAAGTTGCATTATATTATTACATTTACACCTATGCACTTAGCAGATACCTTTATCCAAAGTGAATTACAATAGAGGAGTATAAGCAATTCATCACCGATCAGAAATACAATCAGAAATATTAGCTACTTTAATAAATAATGTAAAATACCTGTATTCAATTCAACATATTTATTATAAACACCAAGCAAATTTAAAGCAAAAAGTATGTTGACATGCTTTAACTTGTTTAACAAGCTCAAACTGTGTTCAAGTTGGATGTGAGGAGAGAAAAAAAAATTGCCATCAATTGATTTGTTACATTGACCGATATGTAGTGATTTGTTGTCCTCAACCAAATAAAAAAACAAAAAAAAAAATCACACAAACAAAAAATGATTGCAATGTTTTCTGTTACAACATGTTTTAAAGGGGACACCAGATGCTAATTTTCCACAAGTTAATATGATTCTTTAGGGTCTTCATGAAATGTCTGTAACATGCTTTGGTTAAATTTCCTCAGTGGTCGTGTAAAACAACACCCTTGCCTTGTCAAAAGCAGCTCTGTGCACAACGACCTGTTTCGGGGCTTGTCTGTTTAAATGATAATGAGCTACTGCTCAGCCAAGACATGTGAATTGCTGTCTTGTAGAGGTGTAACCGTTCAGATTGCTCATGGTTCAGTTCACGGTTTTAGGGTCACGGTTCGGTATGTGCTATGTTCAGGGAAAAAAAAGACTGTGGTCAAATAAAAATAAAGACAATAATAACAAATAATTAAACTAAATGCAACAGCACAAATCAACACAATTAAAAAAAAGGTAATCCTGAGAACAGTTCAGATGCTAACAACCTACCCAACATGTCTGTTAAACAGCATAGGTAGGTTTTTTTTTTTTTTTGAGTTTGCTTGTTCCAAACCTATTCAGTAGAGTTTGAATGATGTTGTCATTTAGTAGACATTTGTATCCAAAGCAACTTCCAGTATTTTCAGTTAAAGGGATTTTTCACCTAAAAATCTAAGAAGAAATCCTTCATAATGTTGGTGTATAAGTTGCATTATATTATTACATTTACACCTATGCACTTAGCAGATACCTTTATCCAAAGTGAATTACAATAGAGGAGTATAAGCAATTCATCACCGATCAGAAATACAATCAGAAATATTAGCTACTTTAATAAATAATGTAAAATACCTGTAAATACAATTCAACATTTATTATAAACACCAAGCAAATTTAAAGCAAAAAGTATGTTGACATGCTTTAACTTGTTTAACAAGCTCAAACTGTGTTCAAGTTGGATGTGAGGAGAGAAAAAAAAATTGCCATCAATTGATTTGTTACATTGACCGATATGTAGTGATTTGTTGTCCTCAACCAAATAAAAAAACAAAAAAAAAAATCACACAAACAAAAAATGATTGCAATGTTTTCTGTTACAACATGTTTTAAAGGGGACACCAGATGCTAATTTTCCACAAGTTAATATGATTCTTTAGGGTCTTCATGAAATGTCTGTAACATGCTTTGGTTAAATTTCCTCAGTGGTCGTGTAAAACAACACCCTTGCCTTGTCAAAAGCAGCTCTGTGCACAACGACCTGTTTCGGGGCTTGTCTGTTTAAATGATAATGAGCTACTGCTCAGCCAAGACATGTGAATTGCTGTCTTGTAGAGGTGTAACCGTTCAGATTGCTCATGGTTCAGTTCACGGTTTTAGGGTCACGGTTCGGTATGTGCTATGTTCAGGGAAAAAAAAGACTGTGGTCAAATAAAAATAAAGACAATAATAACAAATAATTAAACTAAATGCAACAGCACAAATCAACACAATAGAGCAAAGATACAATGCAAAGATGTCTTTCTCGACTGTTTACGTTCACTTAAGATATGGCCAACGATGTTTGCAAAGATACTCACAAAGATGGGCATGTTTACATTTTAATTTTTTTGTGTTAGTTTGCCAGTTTAAAGGCAAGTCTTGAAAGATAAATCAATATTTGCGTAGCATGCGCTGTCTGATGAGGCTCTCCGTATGATTGCGCACGCACACACACACACACACACACATCTTCAAACAGCGCATGCGAGTTCTCAAGCGATTATTCTTTGCTTGAATGTTTGAACTGACAAGGCTTAAACATGCGCAAATGAGTTTAGTTTAAACACAGATAGTGTGTTCTGTTCATGTCTCACTTTTCAACATTTTCAATGACTGTAAATGACTGGTATACTAGCATTCAAATGGCATTTGGTGTTATGTGTCCACGTTTTTTGATCATTGCTGATCATTTAATGTGGGAAGCCAATAAGTCCGTTTTACGGGTTGTTATTTTCAATAAGCCATATTCTACATGCATTGGGCGGGGGAGGTGGGGGTATGGGTACGCAATTTGTACCAGGAGCAGGGCTGGGCACCCCTGACTTATACTGTCTTTTTACGTGTTGTGTTGCATCGTGCTGCGTAAACATAAAACCATGTCTGCATTTGTGATCGGAGAAACAACAAACAACAAGTGCTACTCTACACTGCTCAAAACTCACGTTTGAATCATCAGTGGCAAATTCTTTAAATATGAAAACATACTTTTGAGTCAGAACAGCAGGCATGTAGGCTTCTCTTCCAGGAAACAGTCCTCCTTAAAATGGAACTCCACGCCATGGCGGCGGCAATAATACTAGAGCAAGAATAAAAATTACGCCGCCTTTCTTTGTGTAAACATTTTGGCGGCATAATGCAAATCTTCACACACAGTGATGTAGACATGTGGGGGCGTGTTTAAACGAGGCGTTTTAGGAGGGCGTGGACGAGTCTTAACTTTTATAAAGAATATCTCTTTGGGTTTGAGACTTTCTACTTTGCAACTTTAGGGATCGTATCTATTCACGAACAGCTTGTAACACTCCAAAGAGAAAGGAAAACGTGAAATCGAATCATATGACCCCTATAAATATTATAATTTGATATTAAGTAAATGAGTCAACTTTATTTAATAATGCAATTGAAAACATAATGCCATTGATATGACAACCGAATACAATACTATAAAATGTTAATGCCACAATTTCAATATTCATAAGGATTCATTTGCAAGTCTGTAAAATTGTTCATATGCAAGTAATTTACGTTTTAGGTGTCGTCAATACATCAGTATTGTATGTTTAGATGTTGTAAATATGTAAGTATTGTACGTTTCAGTGTTTGTGCAAATGTAAGTAAATGTACATTTTGTAGAATCACATTTTTTTTTAAATACATACAAATTCTCATAATATCACATTGAAACATCACAATAATCCACATGTCCATCCATTACGAATCCAGTCAATCAATTAACATCTTGTGAAGCGAAAAGCCAAAAAACAAACTCATCTACATCTATCGGATAGCCTGAGGGTGAGGACATTTTCAGCAAATTTGGTAGACACTTTTATCCACAGCGATTTGCATTGTGTTCATGTTTAATACCAGAACTTAGAATGAGTTTATAAAATCTGTGTGATTGTGGATGAAAGCAGAATTAAAATGTAATTCCTGAATAAAAAAAAAATTATAAAAAAACGAAAGTTTCATCTCAATGGAGGTCTTTGCTGTGAATCGTTGCTATCTATTCCTGCTCCTTCGTTTCATATGCACCATCACGGTGACTCATCAAGGCTTCGATTTCCATATCCTCCTCCTCCTCTCGTGGCTTATGCTGCTACAGCACAGAAAGCAGGAGGAAACACAATATCTGCAGACGAGTAGGAGATGCTTCAGAGGCAGCTGTGAGTGGGTGTCCAGGCGAGCTTTCAGAAAGACACAGAATGTCAGTCTCTGTGAAGACTTTCTCACATCCACACTCATGGTGCGTCTCGGTCACTCCCCGAAAGAACAATCACTAATGAGATCGCTTTAAAATCTCGCTCGTTTCTCCTAGACGGCAGTTCGATTATGTGGAGTGCATATGGGGAGCATTGCTTAAGTCTTCAGCTTTTCTCTTGAGAAAAAGACTTTAGTAATCACACAAGTCTGAAGAGATCTCAACAGTGTCTCAAGATAAGTACAAGCTAACTTAGTCTGCGATCAAAAGTCAAAGACATAAGATCAGTCGGAGTTTCAAGGCACAAATAAACTTGCATGCATTCAGGAACATGCTGTGACTCCAGTCAGGTTGAAAATCTGTTCTGGATGGCCCAGTTTGACTCTTCATGCAATAAGAGTAATATAAATCTGAAATAATAAGATCAATCAGATTTTTTTTAAGATTAAGCTATTAAAAATAAATAAATAATAAGAATAAGCACTAAAAAACATGACAAATTATAACAAAAAATTGGAAAGTAAAATGTCTAGATGCATTACGCTAATGATTATTTAAGGCATAAATAGAGAGAATTATGAATGTGTGTGTGCGTGTTGTCTTTCTCTTGCTCTCTCTCTCTCTCTATGTAGGCCAGGCGCTGTGAAAACTGTAAAAGTTATTTACTAAAAGTTCTTATTGTCCTGCGTTTAAAATGCCCCAAACCTTTTTTTGTTCTTTTATCTGAAATTGCCTATTTTTCATAAATATCTTCATTCTGTTTCATTGTGGAGATAAATAGTATGACTCAATAATAACAACAATAACTGCAGTAGGTCGACAGTAATGAGGCCTTTGTAGAATAATCATTGATTACCACTGAAATTAATCATGCTGCTAGAGCTCCATAGGTGGCCACACGAGAATGGATTATATTAGAAATGCCAGATGAATGCCACACACAACATACAATATCCCATTTGTTAGAAACAGCATTACAGACATGCATTAAAAATAAACTCTTTTATCTCTATAGCTTCCTCTACTTTTGAGGAGGGGCAGAATGACCAAAATCTTGCATTACCCTACTCATTGCAAACTATTAAAACCACAGATTTTTTTAAAAAGGAAGTCAACACTTGGGGATTTGCGGTTTCACTTGGAATGTTGAAATTGTTCTTCTGTTGTTTTGCGATTTTATATTGACAGTAAATATACTGTGCATTCATGAAATATGAACTTCGGTAGTGGTTTTATTTTGAAGTCATGGTGCCATGTTGTTTGTGTTTGTTCCTTCATCACTTCCTGATTCTGCAGATACTTGCATTAATATTAGATCTTATACTTATTTAATTATTAGGACATTTCTTGTCATCATTCTTTCTTTGCCTTTGTTGCTGACATGTCTAGCTGAGTAAAGATATTTGAAGTTTGTCTTGAGTGTGAGATAGCAGCTCTTCTTTATGGCATTTCAGTGTATTAAATAATCTGCTTTTGGCTTCAACAAACATCAAATGATGCTTGAGCCGGTGTTGCATTATAAGATTAAGATAAGGTTTTTTGGGGGTTTTTGTGAGTTAAAAAATGGCATATGGCCTGTGACAGTAAAAAAATAAAAAATAAACTTGTCACCAAACATTTGCAAATTTCACAAATATTATTTCTCTGTCACAAATTGCTGTAAATTGCATTTTTTTTTTTAGTTGTTGACATATCTTACAAAGTATGCCAGAACATGTTTTTCTTGTGTATTTTTCTTATTCAGAAATATTCATCTTTGAAACTGATTGAGAAAGTAGTCAGATTCAAAGGTTTACATGGCTAATATTTGCTTTTTAACAGATTTACTATATCTATATCACCACTTTTAAATGGATAGCAATTTCATTTGGAACGATTGAGATGTTTAAATGAAGGCTTTTCAGTCCGATTGAGCTATTAAAAAAATAAAAATATATAATTTCGATTATTTATTTATTTATTGCATGTTACTGGTCATATTGTTTGTAATCCATACATTCTTCTTGTTTTTCTTCTTATTTCATTTTGACCTTGCAGGACTCAACACTAAGGATTTTTTCTACTGGTCTGGTCATTTTTACTTGCCCTGCCAAAAAATTATAATAATAAAAAAGAAAAATATAAATAAATAGATGGATCGATAGACATATTGATTAAATTGAATTAAATAGTTGCTGTTATCATTGTTTTTGACCCATTTTACCTTTTATTCAAATAGATTTAGCTTATATGACACCAAAATTTTAGATACCAATGAAATTTTACAAGTCTAAATTTCAAATTCGACACCACAGCAAAAACTACTTGCCTAACAAATATAAAGTTCAAACATTATTAAAGATAATAGATAGCCAGTAAATAAGAACAAAACAAAACAACAACAAAAAACTGAAACAAATTACAAACAATAGCACAATTGAATATATAGAACAAACATACAAACAGTGTTGGGTAGGTTACTCAAAAAAGTAATCCGCTGCAAATGACTAATTACTACTTTTAGCATTTTTGCTAAATATTGCAATTTGATTACATTACTGATTACTGCATTTAAAAAGTAATCAGATTACTAATTACTTAACTTGAAAAGTAAAGTAAACTTGAAAGTAATCAAACCTAAAAAAATACACTACAAAGTGAAACACAGTTCTCTGAGTAATTTAATATTGACTTTAAAATTAATGAGTAATTTAATATTGACTGAAAAATTAGGCTAAGTATCAAAACAGCAGCTTGAATGATCACTTGCATTTTTCCTAATAACAGCAAGTCAAGTCAAGTCACCTTTATTTATATAGCGCTTTTAACAATACAGATTGTGACAAAGCAACTGAACAGCATTAATTAGGAAAATAGTGTCAATAATGCAAAATGACAATAGTAAACACTCATTTTTCAGTTAAAGACAGTTCATCATTGAATTCAGTGATGTCAACATCCAGCTCAGTTTAAATAATATCTTTGCAATTATGTCAACGATAACGCTGGAAATGAAGTGTCCCCAACTAAGCAAGCCAGAGGCGACAGCGGCAAGGAACCAAAACTCCATCGGTGACAGAATGGAGAAAAAACCTTGGGAGAAACCAGGCTCAGTCGGGGGGCCAGTTCTCCTCTGACCAGACGAACCAGCAGAACGGAAAAATCAATATAAGACGTAATAAAACAGACGATGAACAATATTAACAGCAAGAAGAACTTAAAATGTTCTGTCATTTTTGATCGTACAGATATGAGTAATACATCATTCAAACTGTAAAAGGTCTACTTTTATTGGTATACACTCGCAATATCAACTAAATATTGTGCTTTTGTAAAATAAAGAAAACAAACAGGGTGTGCTTTCTGCCATCTCTGTCTCCTTGAACTTCTTTCTGAAATGTGCCACAAAAATGAATGAAAACTCAGCGAATACTTGACACACAGATATGAGAATTATCTATAGAAAGCTTGAAGTGTCTATTTTTAAGTGAAGTAAGTCATATAAAAAACAAATATTCCCTGATAAAGTAATTTGTATGAAACCAACGCGAGGTGCATCTGAGCTCATCATTTGTAATGTGGTCACACCCACATGCAGCACGCGCTATGCATACAGTAATCATCCATGTGAGATACGCGAACATGTAAACGCTAGGGATGAGCATTTTTCAAAAATAGTGTATTCGAATAATTGGGCTAATACAAAAATTTATATTTGAATATTTGTTTATTTAAATGATGTTTAACAAGAAAGTTTCTGTTCAAGTTAATCATTTCTGAACAAGCTTATGATTAGGCATTATACACAACAATGTTCTACAACAAAGTTACGTTATATATCTCAAGGTTTTCTTTTAGTAGAAAACGTGTGTAAAATATATAAGAACAAAAGCATTCAAGCTCAAGCAAGGCAAATGGAAAAAAAATCAAGTAGACCGTGCCAATTACAGTACAGAATGTACATACTTTCGAGTCTGCCTATGTTTATCATGTTTATATTGTTATTATGTTAATGTTGAGAAAAAACAATAATATCCATATACGCGGGTGAAAGTTAGCTCCTCTGATAACAATAAGAACGTGCGCTGACACAGACGTTCCAGAGACACAAAGATAAAGGTGCGCTAAGCAAAGTTTCTTACAACGCTTTGTGTTCTGTGTTCTTAAACCACTCTCCCTAGTGGAAACTTAAAGGAAGCATATGTCTCAAGATCATTTGGCTACTAAGTGATCACCAGAAGGTGAAGGTTTGAAGACATGTCTCTTTTTACTCTGAAATCAACATAAATTTGCCTCTAGGAGTTTCGACTTCACTTGATTGCTTGTGTTTAACTGCATGGATGTGTTGTTGTCCTGTGTAGAGTAGCCTTTCATAAGGATGAAGGGACACATAAGACAGAGACATCACGTCAAAACGTGACGATCTCACGAGACACTCGAATGAGACGAAGCTTCAAACACAAACTCTCAGTGCTTGTGGACTAACTAATGCCGTCCAATATGTTCACGCTCATTCCTTATGGATGTGGATGTCTCTCTCCATCTGTCTCTCTTTCTCTGTCTGCCTCTCATCCCAGAAGGATGTTTTATTGCTCAGAAGTTGCTCTTTCATAGCTCAAAAGATTTCCCTGCTGAAGAGACCAGCATATGTTGTGTTTTGGATGCTGGTGTTGCCATAATGGTTTTTAACCAGCAAATCATTATTGCACAAGTAAGGCCAACCTACCCAGTTAAACTGGTGAAAAGCATGGTTTCTCAGCTGTTTCTTTCAGGTGTAAACTTTGATTCAAATGTTTCTCAAAAATTGCTAATAAGAAATAATAATATAATCAAATGAGTCAGTATAAAATGAGCAGCACGGATCATTTGATCTTGAAGAATTGGATGAAAAATGTTTGAGTTCATATTGAGAATTGTGACACTTGATTGCAGAGTTGAGACAAATGTGAGATTATCTTTTATTCGTTCGTGAACTGAACACTCGGGACCGTTTGCCTGGGGCTCTTGATTACAGGTAATAATGCTGCAAATAATGTTCACATTTTCTTGCACAATCTTTTTGCTTCATAAGACCTCAATATATTATCGGGAGCCAAGGATTTTATTTTTGTATTGCCTGTATATGATATTTTTTTGGCTCTCAATGTGCCAGTAGCCATTGACTTGCATTTCACGAATCACAGAGGACCACGGTTTTAGCTTCTTTACTGTTCTACTGAAGAAAAAAAGTCACCTACATCTTGG
>NW_015506975.1:142063-146022 GCF_001515645.1 Sinocyclocheilus grahami
TCCTCATACATCATTCTATTATTTAATAATATTAAGCAGGTTTCTATAGAGGACTGAAGCACTCAACATGGAGTGATTGAAACAATAATAATTAAATCAAAAATTGAATATATAAATTTATTTTACAAAATAATTCATTCAATTTAAATGTACATACATGCACCCATTTATTGTCTAATATTCCATTAAAATACAACCATTTTTATTTTAAATATGTCATAATTTTCCCTTCAATTTTAAGTACTGTTGTCCTCTTTATGTTTTATTGTTCAAATTATTATTGTACGTTTATGCCGCTCGGAAACGTATGTGGCGTGTTTCTTTAAACTCAGTTAATGATGTTTATCTGGGAAGGAGTAATGATGCTTCCTTTATATCAGACGCACATGTTTACTGTGGTATTGGAACGATTGCAGTTCATGATTAAGCAATGACAGTGTTAACGTAAGCGGCCAGTTCATTCTCCAGTGCAGTAGCTTTGCTAAACAGAGGTAATGGTGTTTGTTATCAGACGCAGTGGGATGAGGGAATGGTGTTTGTTTGTGACTGAGCTGTGATAACGCGGGGAAACAGTCTGCTCGGGCAGTCGATGGCTTCATTTATCACAGCCACTGGTGAAACATCACACACACACCGCCTCCATCCATTGTCTGTGGAGCACATCGGTAAACTGTCTTGGCATCAACCACCACTGATTACTTTACTACATTTCCCATCATCCTCCAGTCACTCTTAATAGCATGTGAAAGCATGATAAAATTAACTAAGTAATTGTTCAAATCAGTTGTACTTTTTTCTCATCAAAGACATGAAATAATCAGCACATTATGGTAAAAAAAATAGGATTTGTGTATTTCAAACAAACTGAAAGCATTGGCTAAAATAAGTCAAATGCAAGGCTTATGTTGTAGAACTTGTGAGATGAATCTGTAGTTTCATGGTCTCGCATGGAACACTGGATTCCTCCCATGCATTTGATGTCATTTCACTTTCAATCAAATTATGAAATCATTATGCATTGAATCGGTGTCATGGTGCAGGTCTAGACATTAAGCCTCAACATGTGCTTGTAATTTAGACAAGAAAATCTGTCATTCATGACTTGTCTACAGTTTATTCTGATGCAATTTACATTGCAAAATTGCTGCATAAATAATGTTATAAGATTGTTTTAAAATGAGATTTGTGTTTTTTTTTTCTTTTGAATATACAAATATGAAATGTTGATAAAAAATGTGATGATAATTTTACATATGAAACTAAACCACCAGTAGACTGTTTTAATAAGTGAATCATCAAGTCATTCATTTAACTGATTTATACAAATGGCTGATTCATTAAAAAATGAAGGAAATTACTGTCTTTATGAATGGGTCATTGGATTACTGACTCACCCGATTTGTTAAAAAATGTTGAATCATTCAGTAATAAAACACCACTGTGAGTTGCTCAGAGATGTGCAACTATTCTGCTGTGATCTTTTTTTGGCAATCTATATTATGTCTAAATTAATATTTATGTTGGTGCAGGGCACCGGTGTTATCTCCTCCACTCGTCAGTGCTGTTTATCTAACTGTTTCTCCTCTGATTCTGATACAAATCACTATAAAACAAAAATGCTATAAAATATAGCATTCTGTGTAGAATTCAAATGGGTCCGATACATTTTGTGTTCTGCGGCAGTTTGCGTAACACAACACGAAACCAGACTTCTTTTGACCCAATGGAAAGCATATTTACACTGTCTGAATCATTTCTTATTCCCCATATAGTGCACTACGCGCCACTCACCATACAGAAAATACTAACTCTGTGAACAACTGACCTATTTCAGATGCAGTTTCAGTGTCTATTTATAGTGTAGGGGGCAAGACGCTTTGGATTCTAGAGAGCATTTGATAGGACAGAATGTTTGACGAGAAGCTGAAGTGCAGGGTGATGTCATCAAAATCGTTGATCCATATTGGCAGAAGTGAGAGACTGTAATTTCTGAATGCTTATATCTTCTAAATGTGAATTTGTCATTGTTTTGGAGCACACTAGCTTATAGATAACCTGAAGATTTACATATTCATACTAAAAAAACAAACAAACAAAAAAATGTCATGGGGACTTTAAAGTAAGTTTCCAATGAACTGGAAAAAGAGTAGACTAAACTTTATAGTTAGCTACACAATGTGTATATGATATATATGATATCAAGAAAATGTGTCTTTAAATTATAATTGAATGGATTATTATTGCCGCTTCCAGACATCGGTGAGTATTTTACAAACTATAAATGTATTGTTTTGCTAGTACTTAGCCTATGTGTATTTAGATGTCTGAAACCTAAAATAAGCATTATGTGCTTGAAAACACTGAAGGTGAACACTGACAAGTGCTGAGTGTGTCCGTCTCTGGCTCAGTGGCAGGAAAAGTGCGAAAACAGATTTGAATTTAGCACTTGATCATGTGATGCATTGAATGTTCACATGAACGCACACCAGTGTGATCGTACGTTCCAGGGAGCAGCTTAGAGTGATCACACTGGTGTGATCGTATGCGTCAAAGTTAGCTGCTTGTTTATTGAACTGTCTTGCTTATTTAATGTCACTTTTGCAATCATGCTGATATTCGGGAAAACAGCACTCTTGGTTGTGTCGTGTTGCTTATATGTTATAAATAAAAAAAATACTGAACATCATGAATTTTCACTGCAGCATGTTCGTACTATGAGTTTCTCCACGAGTCTTAACTAGCACAACCTTTTTATTGTCAATACATTATCTATTATCAGTCGCCGTTTACACAGAATCTAATAAAATCAGAACCAGTCTCACTAGGGTTTTGTGCTCCCCCTAGTTATATTTTGTAATTTTAGGAGGATGACTTTATAATCTGGTCGGGTAAGTACAATTATTTTTCACTTGCCCCTTTGTCCTGGACTAGCGGATAGGCGTTAATGTAGAACCCTGTGATGTCTATTGGATCAGTCACAGTGCTATTTAAGCCTAATTAAGACTCATTTTATGGCAAATTTTTAAACATTCTGGTCAATTATTTGTTGAAATAATCATTAGATTACTTGATCGATAGTGTATAGTCTATTTTTGCTATTTCATATTCATGTAGAAAAGAGATGAAATGATGCGTGATAATGTTGTGTGATATTTTAAACTGTAATTAGCGAAAATATTGAAATGCATCATATTTAATCACCCATGCATGTTTTTCAGATTTTAAATGGCTGTATTCATGGATGTGTCTGCACAGATTTCTCTGGAGCCATAAGATGAAACTCTAGTGTCACTGCTATTCCCATGGTTCATAAATATAAGCTTATCTTATCATATACCTCATTCTAAAACAGTTATATTCTCTATAAATTGTTATATATACAAGATGTCCTTGATGTTACCTGATGCATGACACAATTTTAATCTGTTTGTAATACAAATGCATATGATTGCATCTTCAGTTTTCTTGTAGCATGCTTGTTAATTTTATAATGAGGTAAAAGATGAGCTTATGTTTATGAACTGTGTGCAAAGCAATAAAATACTCAGTTTCAGTCCCAGCTGACCCGCCTCTTAACCACATTGAGTCCCCTGGTCTCTGCAGGCACGTTCCCGGACATATCCATGCTATCCTAATCCAGCCGTTTACAGTTTCAAAGGTGAGCATGGCTCTCTTCGCCCTCTCTAAGTGATGCAAGCAGCCACCAAAGCAGAGGAGAGAGCCAAAGAGCACATAATGAAAGCAAAGACAGTCGAGAGTTGCAGTGCTGCGGCTCCCGGAGGACTGCAGATCCAGTGTGTTTGGTCCTTTTTTCACTGCTTTGAAGCTGCAGTGATGTGTAATAACGACTATGGGGAGATGGCCTGGCCTTCAGGTCCTCAGCAGAGCAGATATGAGGAAAAGTGTCTAAATATAAAGGCGTCAGTGGGTGGAAAACTATAATTGAGAAAGAAATATAT
>NW_015506975.1:147884-148270 GCF_001515645.1 Sinocyclocheilus grahami
CAATAAATTCACTTTTCTGCAGCACCGCATGGTCATCAGGGTGCCATCTGATGATGTCACAGACTGCTGAATGACTATCAGATTTGATATGCTTTTAGAATAGCTTCTTGTTCCTGTTACACTGAATGACCTCTGAATGAACTGCATTTTCGGGACAAAAGTCCCCTGGTTATTTCACAACTTAAAAAAACAACAACAACAAGACATAGTCCTTTTAATGTAACACAGCCAACACTTACTTAAAAATGCCAAGACAACCAATGTATTTTTAACTTGGAATATCCTCCGGAGAACCAGAAAAAAAAACGAAAATAAAGCTATGTGACTTTAGTATTTTTTTCATGGCATTACATTGTTTAGAGCATAAGCAAAAAATGAAAAAAAAA
>NW_015506975.1:150388-151180 GCF_001515645.1 Sinocyclocheilus grahami
AAAGGCGTCAGTGGGTGGAAAACTATAATTGAGAAAGAAATATATCATTTTTAATAGGACTTGTTACAGAAAGTGCATTGATGATGATTAGTGTGTCTTCAGCTGTTTTTTTTGAAGGTAATGGTCTCAGCACGTTAGGTAAAGGTCATTCCACTGCTGAGGGTCAGAGAGAGTGAAAGTGCTTGCATGCTTGATTATGCATAAAGGTACATACATACACACACACACACATTAGAATGTGTCCTGTTTAACTTTTTATTTTTCCGAACAAAAAATAATGACTATCATGCATTTTTTTATATGATTTACAGAAGACACCCAGTAAAATATCATTCAGTGTAACAATATTTATATACCAAAAAATATTTATAAAATGAATCATTTGATGACATTATAAAAGACTATATTTAAACGTCACAGTGAACCCCTTAAATACCAATTAACTTTAATTTTTAAATCTTTATACTTTTCTAATGTCCTTAAAACCACTAGGTTTTACCCATTTGTCAGAAAGAAGTTTTTGTGAGGAAGTGAAAGTAATTTAAAATATAATACAATTTAGTATGATCACATATTATTTTTTTTATTTTAATAAGTACAGTTCAGAATAAGTATATTGTTTCATTTTTACATAAATATATCTGTTACGCTGAATGACCATGGTTTGTTACTCTGAATGACGTTTTGCCGATGAGATAATATTGCCATTTTTGCCATAACTGAAATGTTTTAGTATTAGTCTGTGTCATTGAAAGTAGTTTTAATATTTCTGAGTAAATGACTGCAGAAGCA
>NW_015506975.1:153019-153505 GCF_001515645.1 Sinocyclocheilus grahami
TAACATTTTCCTGAGATGTTAATTTATGACAAACAATTTGAAAATGAATCAGATTTAATTGATAATTACAAAATATTATCATATATCCATAATGATGTACAGTTGTATCACTAAATTAATGTCAGCCATATTTAAAGACCAAGCAGAGGGAGTGGTCATGGAGAAACCTCCAAATATTTGGTGTCTCTTAAAAGCCCTGAATGTGCTCTGTACAGGACATCCAGATTTAAATTGTGACGTGGGGTCCCAGAGAAATTCACAAAAATATAATGTCCACTACAGGGACAAAAACTCCATAGCTGAGTCTCAGGAGGATTTTATATGTTTATTTAAAGATGCAATGGTAAAATCAAAGTCTGGGCCATTACACTGGATGACAGTTTTTCCTTATTTTGACATTTTAGTTGTTGTTTTTTTTATTTGAAATACGACAATTACTTTTATAAACTTAATTTGATATATATATATATATATATATATTATATA
>NW_015506975.1:157694-158414 GCF_001515645.1 Sinocyclocheilus grahami
GACAATAGTAATGATCTCTGTCCAAAACCTTGCTGTGGTTTTTCCGTTTATTCCCAGCTGATCAGATTAGCTGCTATTAGCATCCTTTCCATTATCTAAAGCCTCAAATTCACTCCATGATTCAGTAGGATCAAATCAGCACAAAATGCTCGGCAAATAACAATGATTGGCAAACAGAAGCAGGCCATTGTGTTGGCATTAAGCAGACGGGAGGCTTATGGACACTTCTTTTACTGATACTTTGTGGCAATAAAAGCACACTTCCGATGCCATGGAAGGTCGAAACACTTTCCACAGCATGTGTAAGGGATCTTTATGTCTTATAAAGCTGAATAAATGGGCAGTTCATTGAACTCCACCTCACAATGAGGATAAATAAAAAAGTTCACAGACGCAGTGATGGCCTTTGTTTGATGTTCCCAAAATTACACTGTAGAAATGGTATATACAGTAGGATTGTTTGTAACTTATATTCTGTTTGTAAATTCTATTTGTTTTTGCTTTTATTTAAACAATATTTTAAATCTTTCCTATTTATTTATTCATTCATTTATACAAATTTTGAAATAAATACTTGTTGCCGCTTTCCTTTTTACATGTTATAGATGGATCTCAGGCTTCATTTTAAAGCCTCATAGAATATTCAATGATGGGTGGAGTTAATGGATGAATGATGCATGCTGTTCATAGACTTCAGTTCAGCATTCAACACAATCATCC
>NW_015506976.1:0-3529 GCF_001515645.1 Sinocyclocheilus grahami
TTCTGGTAAAGAGTAGGGGTGTAACCCCGGTGTCCTGGCCAAATTATCCCCCTGGCCCTTGTCTATCATGGCCTCCTAATAATCCCCAACTACTTGATTGGCTCTATGACTCTCTCTCCTCTCCACCTGTAGCTGGTGTGTGGCGAGCGCACTGGCGCCATTGTCCTGTGGCTGCCGTCGCATCATCCAGGTGGATGCTGCACACTGGTGGTGGTTGAGGATAGGCCCCCCACATGATTGTAAAGCGCTTTGGGTGTACAACAATACACATTAAAGCGCTATATAAATGCATCATTCATTCAAATGACCCCATCTTTGACCCCAGCACTACATGACTTGGGTCACTCCTGGCCCGTGCTGATTGTTCTCTCTTTAAAAGCATCAAACGCCATCATTTTCTAATCGTTCCTCATTCATTCATTCCATATCAATATGTGCTGCAGCAGCAAATATCACAATTCATTTCTAAACACACAGATCCAGCATTATTATATACACACACACCATATGCACACTACACACTTGCATGCTTACTAAACATAACGCACACTATACTTAAAGGGATAGCTCACCTCAAAAATAACAATTCAGTCATCATATACTGACAACCTCAACCTTTCTTCTGTTGAACATAAAAGAAGATATTTTGAAGAATGTGGGTAACCAAACAGTTGATGGACCCCAATAACCTCCATAGTAAAGAAAACAAATACTGTGGAAGTCAAAGGGGACCATCAACTGTTTGGCTACCCCAAAAATGTTCTATGTTCAACAGAAGAAAGAAACTCATAAATAGTTTGTAACAACTTGAGAGTGAGTACATGATGACACTATTTTCATTTGTGGCTGAACTATTGCTTTAACCCAGCATTGTTCTCTCACACTTATGTGACCAGTGTATTTCACTTTGTGTACACGTGCGTATTTTTTTTACGTTTCTTCTTTAGTGGTTGTGTTCTGTGAAGTACTCAGTTTTTACCATTGGAAGTGATTTACGATTTTGCATTAAATAATGCATATTTTGGGCTGATGTTTTGTCTGTTATAAACAAATGTATATTTGAACATAAAAAATAGTTCAAATTAACCAAAAAATGGTTTACAATGAACAATGATCATCAGCATCGTAAATATTCCAAAATGTATCATATTTTCTATTTTTTTTAAACATATGTACATTTATAACACTATACGGTGTATCATCCCTTGCATGAACTAGTAAACACTGCTGTGAAGGAGTTTCTAATACAGCGTCTGTGGGAGTGATGGTAAATCTGACATCGTTCTCTCTCTACTGATTGCTCTTATCAGTTTCACTATTTTTTTTCCATTTTTTTTTTTAAATTGTGAAAACACTATCATGGAGATTTTCTTTTGCTGTTTGAGCAAATGGGAATGAAAAAAATATATTTGTGGTAGTCTCCCATTCACTGCTTTACAAGTTTACCCAACAATGACAACAAACCCGGAAATGTGAAAAAGATCCATATTAGTTTATTGTCACCATCACATAAAAAATGGTTTGTGTTAACCCAAAAAAAAAAAATGCAATACATTGAACAATATGAATTTATTGGCAGCATCATATAAATAACTATAGTTCATGTTAACAATAAAAAAGTGGTTGTCTGTTGGTTTTCAGGGAGTGGTTTCATCAAGCATGGCAGTAGTAGACATTCTGCAGACTCCACTGGCACATCTACTCCTGCAAACCGCTCTGTGATATTAGGGAAGAGTGCATCATTCTAACCCCTCTCAAACAAGGATGAATTCCTGAACAATCTGGCATCACGGACCTTCCCCGGGCCAACCCACACTGATGGCCCAGAACCGAAATTGATGGTCATCCCTGCAGGATGACATGCACAACTCTTCTGATACGTTCTGATACAGATATGTAAAATATTTCTGAGCGGCATAAGCAGATCTGTTAAACAATATGTTAGGCATGTGAGAGGGCTGTGTGTCACCACTGCCGAAACAACTCGGAATAATAAGCCACGAAATTAACAAAACAATGTACTCCATTGTGCTGAGCAAGAGTGCTTTTCTTCCCTGCCTCATGGGAGTCTTTGTCTCTGAATTAAAAGAGACCAGAACATGCCTTGTGTTGCAGAGCGTCACTATTGCTTGCCAAACAGAATCTGCAGAACTTTTCACCAGAGAAGCTCTCCAGGAATCCTGCAGGAGCAGTAGGCACTTAGATTATCAGCAGCAGCAAATAATGCTGTACCCCTCACAGTTTTTCCTAGTTTATTACAGTTGCTCCAGTGACTTTAGATCATGGATAAGAGGTCGCAGATCTTTTGCATAACCACACTTTTTGACTGTGGAGGTACTGCATAGTAGAACAAGCTGGATTGAGTTGTGGGTTGACCTATACTTTGCTAGCAATTAGCCAGTATATGATCTAGGGGTATGATTCTTGCTTCGGATGCGAGAGGTCCCGGGTTCAAATCCCGGACGAGCCCCCAAATTCTGTTATGTTCCCATATCAAGTCTAGGAGAGGGAAAGTCACGTAACAGAATAAGAATGGAGTTGTGTGTGTGTTTCAGCTGTGAGGATCAACAATCAATCTCAAAAGAAAACCCACTATGGCCTGGTTTCACAGACAGGGCTTAGACTAAGCCAGAATTAGGCCATAGTTCAATTAGGACATTTAAGTAATTTTTATTAACATGCCATAGAAAAAAACATTACTGTTGTGCATCATTAAACAAAACAAAGGCACTGATATATTTTAAAGGGGTGGTTGATTGCGATTTCACTTTTTTAACGTTAGTTAGTGTGTAATGTTGCTGTTTGAGCATAAACAATATCTGCAAAGTTACGAAGCTGAAAGTTCAATGCAAACGGAGATATAATCTTTTAAAATTCTGTCAGTTTAATGTCTACAAAAACGGCTGGTAGGGACTACAACAAGTTACTTCCCGGGTGCGTGACATCACAAACCCAGATAAACCCCGCCCCCGGGTAAAGGCAGCAAAGGGGGCGGGGCCATGCTGTGCTGCTTTAGAGAAGAGGAAGAGAAAACTAGAGGTGCATGTAAAAATCTGTTCATATATGAAACGCGATTCTGTCTTCTAACGATTCTAATGGATTCACAAGTTTCAAAATCAATGTTCTAAAGCAGCGGTTCTTAATACTGTTCCTCACGTCCCCTGCTCTGCACACGCTCTGCATCTCTCTCTCATTCAGCTCAGCTCCGACAATGAACTGTTCCAATTATACACTTATTTTCACATAGCTATGAGAAGCATTAAACATGGACGCACGTGCGGTTGCTGTACTGTATTAAAACTTTAATCAGGATAAAACAGCATATTAAAGCAGTAAAAGCAGTAGCATTTACAAATAACAGTGTATCTAAAACTATGAGACAACAAAAAACATAGGCCTACCATTAAAAGCCATGCTTGCACAGGTTCTGCACGATCCTCTTCAATAATATCCTCTGCTTCTCAATCGGGCTCAAACTGATAAGCGATATTAACGATGCCGTTGTTTACAATACAACCGGAGCACATGC
>NW_015506976.1:3921-7328 GCF_001515645.1 Sinocyclocheilus grahami
CAGCAGGCAACTATTTTTACAGCTACATTATTGTTCCAGCCACAATTAATCACAACAATGTATATACAATTACAAATAATTATATATAAATCACCACTTTGTTGTTTTACACACATGCACACAGACATTATTTCATACAGTCGTGAGATGCAAGAAACATCTGTAGACCCACCCATAACAACAAAAGACAATACTTTATTGAACCTTTTCTGATAAGAAGTGTGCGCTGCAAACACGAGCATTTTTGACGATCGTTTCTGTCCAGTCTGCTCATTTTATCGCGTTTAACCACAGCTGTCGTCGGGTTTTTGTCTGGCAGTGGCAGCAGATATGAGATCAAATTTCTAATTTGAGGCTGTATTACGTAGATTCTGGCACCCAACATCACAACAAGATGATATTTTAAGCTCCTTATGTAGCCGAATCTGCGCTGGTTTGTAAGGGCCGCCTCCAGTTCCCCTGTTCTGCTGCCTCCAGCTAGCATTGTGACGTGATGAATATTAATTAGACAGGCCAAAATTGACCTGTTCTCAGCAGAGCTCCTGAGAGAGGAGCTGTAAAAATACATTGAGATGGTTTTTGGTACTTATACCGCAAATATATATTCTTAAGGACATCAAAACCTAAAATTAAACTCCAGAAAGGTGTACAATATGTGACCTTTAAAATAGTTCAATTTTGTATGTAATGTCAAAGTGATTATATTTCGTTTAGTTTTTTTATTATGCTAATTTAGAAAAAGCTCCTGAGAGAGGAGCTGTAAAAATACATTGAGATGGTTTTTGGTACTTATACCGCAAATATATATTCTTAAGGACATCAAAACCTAAAATTAAACTCCAGAAAGGTGTACAATATGTGACCTTTAAAATAGTTCAATTTTGTATGTAATGTCAAAGTGATTATATTTCGTTTAGTTTTTTTATTATGCTAATTTAGAAAAACGTTTGGAGCATTTTTTGTTCGATAAATGTACGTTTTTGTTTTTTAAAGTAACGACCAAGCGGCCAGCGCAGACAGTGAGTTGATCATAGCCTATGTTTGATCAATTTAGCCTTCTCAAATCATCACGACTTGCCTAGAATAAAATCTATAGATATAAAGCAGTTCAAGCATATCACAATGTTAGTTTAAATGTTTAACCTATATAAATGTGCGCTTATATAGACGCATATCTAATTGTGCGGAGAGCTAAAGCACGCTTTACAGGACATGGAGGTGCCGGCGCCGTCATTTTTGCTCATAAAGGTAAGAGTAATATATCACTCGGAACTGTAAAGGGTCTACTTTTATTTGTGTGCACTCACAATATCAACAAAACGTTATGCTTTTATTAAATAAAGGATACATACAGGATGCGCTTTCTGCAATTTCGGCCAGGAGCGCTTCACAATGATGAACCGAAACTCAGAGAATACTTGCCTCAGACTTGCTAAATATATCTATAGAAAGCTTTAAATTACTACTTTAAAAGTGCGGATGAAGACCACAACTCCCATGATTCCACACTCAGTCACGACGTCATCAAACTACGCCTTTGTTTCTTTTGAATACGCGCCCTCCAGCGGCGAAAATTACATATTGTGCCTTTAAGTTCTACTTCTGTAGTTATTTTGGTGAAAGTAACTCAAAAGTAATACAGGAGTCATGTAACGCATTACAATTCTGAAACAGTAATATTGTAAGGTAAGGAATTACTTATAAATAACAGTAACAAGTAATCTATAATGTATTACACTTTGGAAGTAACTTGCACAACACTGTATATAAAACACTTAGGTCTGATCAAACAATTTATTATTTAAATTAATTGTTCTGATTGGATGTGTTAAGGGACGAACAAGACGTGCAGATCCATTTGCAAGCTTTATTTAGGAGACGTGGTCAGAAACAGGCATGATCAGAGAATGGCAAACTGGTATGTAGAAGACCAGGCAAGAGCAATCAGGTAAACAAGCGAGGGTCAGTCGACGGCGAACGTAATCCAACAGGGCGAGACTAGAGGGATAATCCAGGAACAAAGCAAAGGTCCAGGCAGGGGCAAACAGTATCCGAACAGGGCAAGACGAGAGAGGTAATCCAAAGTACACAGGCAATGATCAGAACACGAGAAAACACAGACAAGGCAAGACTAAGCTAAGACTAGGAAACTTAAATCAGGCTCCGTAAGGTAGCTATCAGCTATAGCAGGGATACACACTAAACAATACTCGGCGTTGAATGGTGGCGTGAGATTTATATAGTGTGTGTTATTGGTAGCAGCTGTGTGTGATTGGTTTCAGGTGAGCTTGTGATTAGTGCAATGGAGCATGGGAAATGTAGTCCAGAGTGATGTGTAACAGTCTGTGTAGTGTGAGAGTCCATGTGGAGAGTGGGTGACCTCTGGTGGTGAGTGCACTGAAGTTTATAGACCGGATTCGTGACAGGATGCTGTCGGTAATACGCACTTACCTAAAGCTAAAATAAATTTTGTGCCTCTAACAAGTGCTTTTGACCACCTTATTGATCTGAATGCTGAAAACACGAGGTTTGCCACAGACTTGTCCCACTGCCTGGAACGCAACTGAATGCTTTTTCAAGTGCCTCCATACTTGTAAAAACCGTGGAAAGCTAGGATTAGGAAAGGAAAGGACATGTGGCCAAGTGTGGGATCCCTGATCTTTGTAGAGAATGTCGCTGTAATCTTTACAGACATTGCACATTTAGATGGGACTAAAATCACTGAGAAGCTCTGGTAATACTTTCTTTATTCCACCTCTCCATGTAAAACTAATCCTGTCCGAATAGGACTTAACAAAGAACACAATCAGATTCTCACACTTACATGATTTTTCATATGAATATACTAATGTGATGTTTTAATTAGACTGATCACAACTGGATTGTCTTTCTTCAGAGTGAATGTGCAGATGATTGTTGAAATTGCCATTTTCCTCAGTGTGACATGAGGTTTAGAATTTCTTTCCAGAATGAGTTTGCAAATGCCGTTTCATGTTTGTGTGATATGTGAAACTCTTTTCACACTGAAGACACTTGTAAGGTTTCTCTCCAGTGTGAACTCTCATGTGAATCTTAAGGTTTCCTTTCGTCATGAAGCTCTTTCCACACTGAGGGCAGGTGAACGGCTTCTCTCCAGTGTGAATTCTTAAGTGATTATCAAAGTTTGATCTGTGTATGAAACTCTTTCCACACTGATGACATATAAAACAGTTCTCTCCTGAGTGAATCCTCATGTGAAGATCAAGGTGCGCTTTATATCTGAAACTCTTTTCACACTGATCACAAACAAACGGTTTCTCTCCAGTGTGAATTGTCATGTGGGAATTAAGGTACTTTTTCTGTTTAAAACTCTTCCCACACTGCGAGCAGATGAATGGCTTCTCTCCAGTGTGAACTCTCATGTGAAT
>NW_015506976.1:8473-20566 GCF_001515645.1 Sinocyclocheilus grahami
TCGACTGTGGCATAATAAAAGCTCCGCTGCTTTACCCCACACACGCACGACCGGAAGCAGCGGAAGCGCTCGACTGTGGCATAATAAAAGCTCCGCTGCTTTACCCCACACACGCACGACCGGAAGCAGCGGAAGCGCTCGACTGTGGCATAATAAAAGCTCCGCTGCTTTCCAGCCATGTGTCGCGCTCGTTCAGCGCCTCGTTTCGCTTCGACGGCTTTCAGCCTCACCCTGCTTCATTCTACTACGTTAATAAATCATTAGCTCATCCATGAACATGATTTCTGCCCGAGTCCTGTCGGATTGCATCGGCTGTGCGGATGAAGACCACAACTCCCATGATTCCACACTCAGTCACGACGTCATCAAACTACGCCTTTGTTTCTTTTGAATACGCGCCCTCCAGCGGCGAAAATTACATATTGTGCCTTTAAGTTCTACTTCTGTAGTTATTTTGGTGAAAGTAACTCAAAAGTAATACAGGAGTCATGTAACGCATTACAATTCTGAAACAGTAATATTGTAAGGTAAGGAATTACTTATAAATAACAGTAACAAGTAATCTATAATGTATTACACTTTGGAAGTAACTTGCACAACACTGTATATAAAACACTTAGGTCTGATCAAACAATTTATTATTTAAATTAATTGTTCTGATTGGATGTGTTAAGGGACGAACAAGACGTGCAGATCCATTTGCAAGCTTTATTTAGGAGACGTGGTCAGAAACAGGCATGATCAGAGAATGGCAAACTGGTATGTAGAAGACCAGGCAAGAGCAATCAGGTAAACAAGCGAGGGTCAGTCGACGGCGAACGTAATCCAACAGGGCGAGACTAGAGGGATAATCCAGGAACAAAGCAAAGGTCCAGGCAGGGGCAAACAGTATCCGAACAGGGCAAGACGAGAGAGGTAATCCAAAGTACACAGGCAATGATCAGAACACGAGAAAACACAGACAAGGCAAGACTAAGCTAAGACTAGGAAACTTAAATCAGGCTCCGTAAGGTAGCTATCAGCTATAGCAGGGATACACACTAAACAATACTCGGCGTTGAATGGTGGCGTGAGATTTATATAGTGTGTGTTATTGGTAGCAGCTGTGTGTGATTGGTTTCAGGTGAGCTTGTGATTAGTGCAATGGAGCATGGGAAATGTAGTCCAGAGTGATGTGTAACAGTCTGTGTAGTGTGAGAGTCCATGTGGAGAGTGGGTGACCTCTGGTGGTGAGTGCACTGAAGTTTATAGACCGGATTCGTGACAGGATGCTGTCGGTAATACGCACTTACCTAAAGCTAAAAGAAATTTTGTGCCTCTAACAAGTGCTTTTGACCACCTTATTGATCTGAATGCTGAAAACACGAGGTTTGCCACAGACTTGTCCCACTGCCTGGAACGCAACTGAATGCTTTTTCAAGTGCCTCCATACTTGTAAAAACCGTGGAAAGCTAGGATTAGGAAAGGAAAGGACATGTGGCCAAGTGTGGGATCCCTGATCTTTGTAGAGAATGTCGCTGTAATCTTTACAGACATTGCACATTTAGATGGGACTAAAATCACTGAGAAGCTCTGGTAATACTTTCTTTATTCCACCTCTCCATGTAAAACTAATCCTGTCCGAATAGGACTTAACAAAGAACACAATCAGGTTCTCACACTTACATGATTTTTCATATGAATATACTAATGTGATGTTTTAATTAGACTGATCACAACTGAATTGTCTTTCTTCAGAGTGAATTTGCAGATGATTGTTGAAATTGCCATTTTCCTCAGTGTGACATGAGGTTTAGAATTTCTTTCCAGAATGAGTTTGCAAATGCCGTTTCATGTTTGTGTGATATGTGAAACTCTTTTCACACTGAAGACACTTGTAAGGTTTCTCTCCAGTGTGAACTCTCATGTGAATCTTAAGGTTTCCTTTCGTCATGAAGCTCTTTCCACACTGAGGGCAGGTGAACGGCTTCTCTCCAGTGTGAATTCTTAAGTGATTCTCAAAGTTTGATCTGTGTATGAAACTCTTTCCACACTGATGACATATAAAACAGTTCTCTTCTGAGTGAATCCTCATGTGAAGATCAAGGTGCGCTTTATATCTGAAACTCTTTTCACACTGATCACAAACAAACGGTTTCTCTCCAGTGTGAATTGTCATGTGGGAATTAAGGTACTTTTTCTGTTTAAAACTCTTCCCACACTGCGAGCAGATGAATGGCTTCTCTCCAGTGTGGATTCTCATGTGAATTTTAAGATTTTCTTTTTGTGTAAAGCTCTTCCCACACTGTTGGCAAATGTAAGGCTTCTCTCCAGTGTGAATTCTCATGTGAATTGTAAGATTTTCTTTTCGCGTGAAGCTCTTCCCGCACAGTTTGCAGGTGTGAGGCTTCTCTCCACTGTGAATTGTCATGTGGGCATTAAGGTACTTTTTCTGTTTGAAACTCTTTCCACACTGAGAGCAGACGAACGACTTCTCTCCAGCATGGATTCTTATGTGACTGTTAAGGTTTACTTTTAGTGAGAAACACTTCCCACACTGTTTGCAGGTGTAAGGCTTCTTTCCACTGTGAATTTTCATGTGGACTTTAAGGCTGTCTTTTTGAATGAAACTCTTTCCACACTGTTGGCAGACATAAGGCTTCTCTCCAGTGTGAACACTCATCTGGAATTCAAGGTTTCTGGTTTCTGTTTTTTGAGTCGGCGAGTAAGTAAAAGATTTTTCCCCAGTCATGAAATCATCTTTCTCTTCCATTTCATTCAGTTCTTGACTCTCCTCTTTCAGTGGCATCAGGTCTAGGGTGAACAGAAACAAAAACAAGTCAACACCAGTTTAACTGCACCAAGACCACTGCATTTGAATCAAAATCCAAACAAAGATGCTGAATACATGCAGCATGAGCAGTTTTTAAGATCTAAATTAGATTGTATAATTTGAAAGATTAGAACGCTAAACAGAATGCTCTGACATTAGTTTTGTGAAACTATACTACATAAAATATCTGCATGAAGCAGGAGGCGCTCATGGAACAGCAGATACAGCGTTTCCTTGGTTACCACTGTAAACAAAGCAGTGCAGCGCTTATGAACACTACTGTAGTAAGGATTATACAGAGACCAGATGTAAAGAAAATATCTGCTAAACTTTCCTATAGACAGTCAGTTCCCCTCAGAGATACATTCATATAAACTCCCACCCCCAAAATGTATAGCGATTCGTTTAACATCTCAACCAATTTGATTTGTAACATTTGTATCGATTTTCAACCAGCTCGCGGTGAATTGTTACATCCCTATCAGAAAGTGTAACAAAATCAAACACGCTGGAAACTGTCACAGATCGGCCAGACTCAGTCACCTCCCAATCACAGCAAACACCTTCACCTAAGCACTAATTACATGCACCTGTCACCAATCAAGCACCTCATCAACCAGCCTGCATAAAAGCACACACCTCAGACACCCTCATTGTCCCGTCTCGTACACAGGTAGAGGACTCTCTGACTTTACTACTGCTGACATTTGAATACTTCCTGCATTACTTACCTCCTGTGTTCCTCCTAGTGTCTCCTCATATCCAAGTGTCTCCTGTTCCTCCTAGTTCCTGGATCGCTGAGGTGTGTGCTCTTCCGTGTGCATTCCAGCTCCTGTAAAGGAAAGGACTCTGATCATTCCACTCATCATATCCTTTAAACTGTTCTACGAACTATACACTCACCGTGTCATCACCTGGATCCTACATCCGTACTCTCTGTGACCAAATAAACTTGATTGATATACTAACCTGTTGCGTCAGACCTCTTCCGTTACAGAAGACCGGACCCCAAACGGATTCAGCAATCGGCGCCCCCTCTCCCCGTTTTAGTTCTATTTTTGAAGAGTTTTGTTTTTTCCTTGTTTCTCCCCACATGCAATCGGCTGTGTGTTTCTCCGCCCTCGCTCGCCGGGATCTCCCCTTCTACGAGTATGCCGGGGAGTTTTGCAAGCTCGCCGCGGTATCGACGATGGATGATGCCACCCTCAACCATCTGTTCTGGCTTGGGGCCATCGCCCATCGCCCCTTGGACCTCCCATCACCACTGGACTGTGTTGCAGAGAAGGAGTCTTCCGGTGTCTGGGGAGTATCAGGTCCTGAGCCAGAACCAGTCCGCCGCCGTCCGCGGCTCACCCAAGGCAGCTGGCCGATCCCCAGTTCGGCCCAGGATGGGCTCCTGATCCCCAGTTCGGCCCAGGATGGGCTCCTGATCCCCAGTTCGGCCCAGGATGGGCTCCTGATCCCCAGTTCGGCCCAGGAAGGGCTCCAGCCCCAGAGCTCGCTCCAGTGTCGGCTCCAGCCCCAGAGCTCGCTCCAGTGTCGGCTCCAGCCCCAGAGCTCGCTCCAGTGTCGGCTCCAGCCCCCGAGCTCGCTCCAGTGTCGGCTCCCGGCCCAACGACCCAGTGCCCGCTCGTCCTGAGCGACCCCCAGGATACCTAGTTTTCCCCAAGAAAATTAGGGGGGCCATATGCCCGCGGCCGAACCGGCTAAGGCCACGGAGGATCCGCCATGGCCTCCCGATTCCCCTGATCCGCCATGGCAGCTTGAACTACCTGCTCCGCCCTGGAGGCCTCCCGGGTCTCCGTCCTTTACCAGCCCTCAGGGCGCACACCCTTGTCACAGATCGGCCAGACTCAGTCACCTCCCAATCACAGCAAACACCTTCACCTGAGCACTAATTACACGCACCTGTCACCAATCAAGCACCTCACCAACCAGCCTGCATAAAAGCACACACCTCAGACACCCTCATTGTCCGGTCTCGTACACACGTAGAGGACTCTCTGACTTTACTACTGCTTACATTTGAATACTTCCTGCATTACTTACCTCCTGTGTTCCTCCAATTGTCTCCTGTTCCTGAATCGCTGGGTTGAGTGCTCTTCCGTGTGCATTCCAGCTCCTGTAAAGGAAAGGACTCTGATCATTCCACTCATCATATCCTTTAAACTGTTCTACGAACTATACACTCACCGTGTCATCACCTGGATCCTACACCCGTACTCTCTGTGACCAAATAAACTTGATTGATATACTAACCTGTTGCGTCAGACCTCTTCCGTTACAGAAACATGTTTAACACAAAATTAGTGTTTCATCACTGTATTTTTTAAAAGACAGGAAACAATAAAAGGACCGTTAAACTGTAAAACTAAATTTACTACATTTATTTGTTTCATCAATAATGCATGTGTCACGGTGCACCTACGGTGAGGAGCGAGGAACGAGGAGAACGGTGGAGAATCAAGATACACAGTCTTTATTGACATTGACACCACAGGAATCACACGTAGGACACAGGGATTGACGATCAATACCGGATGGGAAACGAGGGGCAGAAAACACTTTAAATACACTGAAACTAATGGGACACACCTGGGAACAATGGAACAGAACGTGGAACACCTGGAACAAATGACAACACAATCAGGACAGGAACAGGAAGACCAAATAAGGAAATAAACATAACCTGGCGCACGTGGGGGAAGGAAACACACACAGACACGGAACAGAGTCTGACACTTGGCTACTCTGAGAAGCATATGATAACTGATTTACTTTAGAATCATATAGCAAATTCACATAGAAATAATACTTTAAATGAACAATAACAACATTTTTTAAATGTTATGGCTTGATGAGGCACCTGCATGAGTTGAATGGACTACTTTTTATGCTACTTTTTAGGATGCTTTTGTGTGCTTTTTGAAACTTGTAAGAGAATGTGAAAGCGAATAATGAATGAATTCTCATTTCTGGGTGAAATATTCCTTTAAGGTAATGGGTTTAAAGAGAGAAGATGAAAGAGAGAGAAAGAAACAGTGCAGTGAAAGGGCTAAAAACTCACTTAGGATGCTTCGCTGAGCATGAGGCCTATATAACCTGGAACACGTGGGGGAAAAAAAAACACAGACACGGATCAGAGTCTGACATTACAGGGTGGGTGCCCTGGAGGCTGGTGCAGGACTGAAACACGGGGAATACCTCCAGGGCAGATCAGGCAGTCCATGGCGGCACAGGGAGCTCAGGGGAGCAGGTAGCTCTGGGAGCCATGGCGGAGCAGGCAGACTAGGAGGCCATGGCGGAGCATACAGTTCAGGAGGCCATGGGGGAACAGGGAGCTCGGAGAGCCATGCTGGGACAGGGAGTTTGGGGAGCCCTGGCGGAGCAGGCAGCTCAGAAGGCCATGGCGGATCAGACAGTTCAGGAGGCCATGGCGGAGCAAACAGTTCAGAAGGCCATGGCGGAGAAGGGAACTCAGGAACTCAGCCCGGCCGCTACGGACGAACGCATACCACCCCCCCCAAAATCCTTAGGGTGAATATCGTCTTTAGAGGCCTAACTCAGGAACAGTGGCCCTCGCTGGGTTTGACTTGGGGAGCCCTCCTTGGGCTCGACATGGGAACTGGAGCCCTTTCTGTGCTACACTCGGGGACTGGAGCCTTCTCTGGATAAACTCGGGGACTGGAGCCTTCTCTGGGCTAAACTCGGGGACTGGAGCCCTCTCTGGCAAGGCAAGGCAAGGAAAGGCAAGTTTGTTTATATAGCACATTTCATACACAATGGTAATTCAAAGTGCTTTACATAAAATAAAATAATAATAATAACAATAAAACAAGGAATTTAAAAACTTTGAAAATAATTTAAAAATGTATTTATGAGGTTTAAAATGAATTTAAAACAGTTAAGAATAGAAAATGATTATACATAAAATATAGTGCAATCAGTTCGGACGTTGCCGAGCGAACAAAAAGACACATAAATGAAAGCATTTTTGACATTAATAAAGATTTGAATGAAAAGTAATAATTTGTTTTATGTTATTTCAATCGTGAGTTCATATTTACGGTCATGTTACTCAAAGAAATGTTTGCAAAAAATCGCTAAAGTTTGCTAACGTCATATCATTACAAACTGCACAATAGTGCCACAACATATTTTCATGTCTGATCAGAGCGATAACCACCATAGACATTGAGGGAGGCTAGTCCCCCCCAATAATTATAAATCGAGGGGTATGAATTATCTCAGCATAAACTGGCTTCAGCGGCAACATGGATGCCTGAGCGAACAAAAAGACACATAAATGAAAGCATTTTTGACATTAATAAAGATTTTAATGAAAAGTAATAATTTGTTTTATGTTATTTCAATCGTGAGTTCATATTTACGGTCATGTTACTCAAAGAAATGTTTGCAAAAAATCGCTAAAGTTTGCTAACGTCATATCATTACAAACTGCACAATAGTGCCACAACATATTTTCATGTCTGATCAGAGCGATAACCACCATAGACATTGAGGGAGGCTAGTCCCCCCCAATAATTATAAATCGTTAAACCCTTTTCTCAAATATTGCCAATTGGAGAGCAAGAGAGGGAGACAGAGAGATGAAAGTTGCGTGTATGCGCGTCTGTGCGTTTCTCTTTTTAGAGTGAGTTTACTTCAAAAACAGCGATTTTATCTTCTTGTTGCTGAAAAATATAATGTAGCAATTCAGTATTTAACCTGTTATTAATGAAAGTCGTGGGGCAGCGTTGACAAGTATCTTTGCTCCTGGATGTGTGAGCTGCGCAATCTCTGATATGTGTGTGTGTGTGTGTGTGTGTGTGTCAGTAAGCAGCACATTAATATAGAAAAATAATTAAAGGCTCTAATGCTCACGTATTTAACCTGTTATTAATGAAAGTCGTGGGGCAGCGTTGACAAGTATCTTTGCTCCTGGATGTGTGAGCTGCGCAATCTCTGATATGTGTGTGTGTGTGTGTGTGTGTGTCAGTAAGCAGCACATTAATATAGAACAATAATTAAAGGCTCTAATGCTCACTAGTATAGGTGTGTGTATTCTAGGAGCTAGACGACGTATGATGACGTGTGACAGCATAGTAGTGGTGTCCCAATTCTTAGGGGAATATTTTCACCCCTACCCCTTGACACTCTGTTTCACGGAACAAGGGGAAGGGGTAGGCGGAGGGGTAGGGGAAGGGGTATAAAATAGAATTGGGATTGGGCCTAAAGACTACCTTTTCAATAATCTTGCCTACAAAAGGAAGATGTTGATATTGGTCTATAGTTGCTCAATATGGTGTTATCAAGATAGCTCTTTTTCAGAAGGGGTGAACTTTTTCAGTTAACAACTGCAGTTTTCAGGGAATTTGGAAAAGTCCCAGAAAGAAGTGAAGAGTTCACAACTTATAAGAGATCTGCTTCTAAAATAGTATCTTCTTTTTGATATTGTGGTCGAATATGTCTAACCTCTGCATAACTTGGGGATGTGCTAATCGCCTTTCTGATATTATTGATCTTCTCAGAAATGAAGGAAGCAAACTCATTGCATTTGCTGTCGGAGAGCATTTCACTGGCAATCTGATTTGGGGGGTTTGTCAGTCTCTCAACAGTAACAAAAAGAGTGCAAGTGTTGTTTAAGTTACTGTTTATAAGGTTTGAGAAGAATGACTGTCTAGCTTTGCCTAGTTCCACATTGAAAGCATGAAGGCTGTCTTTATAGATGCTATAGTGAATTTCAAGTTTCATCTTTTGCCACATCCGCTCAGCTTTTCTGCATTCTTTTCATACTCTGAACTGCTGTTGATTTTCTCCAAGCTGATTTCTGTCTGCCAGTCTTCTTGCTGACTTTCACAGGAGCAATGTCATCAATAACATTCTTAACTTTTGAGTTAAAGGAATTAAGGAGAAGATCAACAGAGTCTGCAGAAATGCTTGGTGTTAAAGATATAGCCTCCATAAATAGCACACTTGTGCTTTCGTTAATGCATCTCTTTCTGACTGAGACCGATCTAGATTCAGTGGTAACAGAGATCAATATATCAAAGAAAATACAGAAGTGATCAGATAGTGCTACGTCCTTAATAACAATGGATGAAATGTTTAGACCTCTACTGATGATTAAATCTAGAGTATGTCCACGATTGTGTGTGGGTTAATGCACATGCTCAATCAGGTCAAAAGTGTTTAAAACAGTTATAATTTCTTTTGTAGTTTTGTTTTCTGCATTATCTATGTGAATATTAAAATCCCCTGCAATAGCAAAACAGTCAAACTCTGAGGAAATCATTGATAGCATTTCTATGAACTCTTCAGCAAAGGCTGGAGAGTATTTTGGAGGCCTGTAAATAATGATAAACAGAATGCGTGGAGCACCTTTCAACACAATCACTAGATATTCAAAAGACAAGTACTGGCCAAATGACGCTTGCATTGATAGACATCTTTAATTAGAGCAGCTACACCTCCACCTCTCCTAACAGTCCTGCAAACACTCATGAAAGTGAAGTTAGGAGGGGCTGTTTCATTGAGGACCGTTGCACTGCAGCTGTCTTCTAGCCATGTTTCATTTAGAAACATAAAATCCAGGTTGTTTGTGGTTATTAAGTCATTGATTAGAAATGATTTATTTTTTAGTGAGCGAATGTTTAAAAATGCTAACTTGATGGCATTGCATTTTGTCTCAACAGCAATATTAGCTTGATGCATAACAGGCTGCAGATTAGATCAGTCAGCCGTACGGCTTAAGAAGGCCTTAGACTTTCCATCACGTGATAAAACAGAAATAGAGAAAACTACAGGCACACTGGGTTCCCAAAAGAGGACGATATCCGCTTCATCATGCCTGGAGCTGATCTGTGCTGGTCGCTGAGGGAATACATCAGCTTAGTGCTGTGGATCGCCGGATCGGCTTTCACCGTGGACGAAGCAGAGTCCAGCCCGGGGTCGTCACATGTGGTTACCGCTCCTTCGTCGGATCCGCCGGGCGCGGCGTTCTCACCTCTGCTCACTCTAGCCCGGCCTCAGCTCACACTAAGCTGCGGCTTCAGCTCACGCTAGTCCGGCCTCAGCTCACTCTAGCCCGGCCTCGGCTCACTCTAGCCCGGCCTCAGCTCACACTAAGCCGGGGCTTCCGCTCACGCTAGGCCGCTGTGTTTTTCGTTGTGAAAGCGAAACTACTTTGTTTGGTCCTGGAGCCTTTCCTGGGCTAAACTCGGGGACTGGAGCCCTCACTGGGCTAAACTCGGGAATAGGAGCCCACTCTGGGCTGGATTCGGGGACTGGGCAGCGCTTACGAGAAGCTGGCACTGGAGGGTGCTCTGGAGGAGCAGGCACAGCAAGGCGCTTTCGAGGAGCTGGCACTGGAGTGAACTCAGGGGCTGGAGCTGACACTGGAGCAGACTCGGGGACTGGAGCCGACACTGGAGCGAGTTCTGGGGCTGGAGCCGACCGCCTTCTCCTCCTTAGATTCCCCTTTAGGTTTGGGGTGAAAGGAGTGATCGGCGGGCTTGAGTGAGCCGCGGCCGGTGGGCTGGAGAGCGCCGCAGCCGGCGGGCTTGACAGCAGAGATTCCGGTGGGCTTGAGCGAGCGGCGGCCCATGAACTTGACTGAGGAACGGCCGGCGGGGCTGGTTCTGGCCCGGACACTCCCCAGACACCGGTAGATCCCTTCCCTTCAGCATAGTCCCTTGGTGTCTGGGAGGTCCATGGGGCAATGGTAGTTGGCCCCGAGCTAGAACAGAGAATTGATGGTGGCGTCATCCAATGCCGTCGCCGCGGCGAGCCCACAGAAATCCCAGGCGCACTTAAAGAAGGGGAGATCTCTGCGGGCTAAGGCGGAGAAACGAACGCCGATTTCCATGATCGCGGGGGAAAAAACAAGAAAACAAAAGACTTTCATAAACGGAAACAAAATGGGGAGAAGTGGTGCAGCTTACTTTCTGTTTAGGTCCGGTATTCTGTCACGGTGCACCTACAGTGAGGTGCGAGGGACAAGGAGCGAGGAACAAGGAACGAGGAGAACGCTGGAGAATCAGGATACACAGTCTTTATTGACATTGACACCACAGGAATCGCACGTAGGACACAGGGATTTACGAGGGGCAGAAACACTTTAAATACACTGAAACTAATGGAACACACCTGGGAACAATGGAACAGAATGGGGAACACCTGGAACAAATGATAACACAATCAGGACAGGAACAAGAAGACCAAATAAGGAAATAAACATAACCTGGAGCACGTGGGGGAAGAAAACACACACAGACACGGAACAGAGTCTGACAGCATGATATTTTCAGAAACAGCTTATTTAAAATCTAAATGATTTGATCTAAATCTTGACGTAAACTTTTGCCAAGGTTTTATTGGTGCAAAGTAAATGTTTATGTGTTAATCAGTAGAAACCTATTAAACATACTGGAGATATGCTTCAAATTTGTAGTTTTGTTGACTGTATATTCAAGTTGCAGCAGTTCTCAGCTCAGCAGACTTCACGTACTGCAACAGCGGATCTCGATTCAAGAACCGGTTGCAGCCGTTTTCGAATCCCCAGAACACTAAACGGAGAACTGTCTTACGGACACGTTCAACTGATGAGCTGGAGATACGAGCATGCGTGAAGCTAGCACTGACTGAACCGAACTGTTTCTTTTGGAGAACTGATGGTGTGCTGATACTATGAGTGCTGGTCAACTGAGGACTTCAATGAGGGGGCAAATTTGGCTAAATGTAAGTTTATTTAATAACAAATAAACTGCACTGTAAAATGCAAATGCAACTAGTTATATTAAAGACAAGTTTTATCATGATGCACATGCAACAACTGTTCAGTCAAAACATATAAATAATTTTGACTATTTACTAGGGGTGCAACGGTATACTTATTCGTACTGAAAATGTTCGGTAAGGGTCTTTTGGTTCGGTACGCATGTGTACAAATACAGCATTGTTTTCACCACTGCACGAGCAGAACTTCAGTTTTATAGATTGTTACATTTGTTACTACAGACTTCAGTCAAACACTTGTCAAATAGGAGACAGATGAACAGTCATCATACTCTATGGAAAGATACAATTGTAGGCCATCAAAATTATAACTAACTCCATAATTCTTAAGAATTAACTCCAGGGGCAACATATACAATGAAAAGAGTTGGACCAAGAATCGATCCTTGTGGAATCCCTCAAGAAATATTAATAGATGATGAGCCACAGGTCCCAATCCTAATTGAACATGTCCTGTCCTGCAAATTTGAGGGGAAGCATTTAAG
>NW_015506976.1:20668-23286 GCF_001515645.1 Sinocyclocheilus grahami
TATAAGAAGAAGAAGAAGGGAGTTAGCAACAGCGAGCAGCGGTAGCCAGCATGGCTCACCCGCTGAACACATTGTGCTGTGTCCTGGTTGGGAAGTGTGTCATTTCAAGCCCAGTCTAAACAAGGTTTTTTTCCTATTTAAAAGTGTACATTGCTGATGTTTTTTTTGCAGAGATGTTACATGTGTGTATGGCCTATGTTTGGAGTAATGCTAAGAGTTTAAGACGGTGTATTTTTATGCATTTTAGGTGAGGCTACTACATAACGGTCCAGATTGAATACGGATTTAAAGTTCTCTTGGACGTGAGACCGTAGTCTGAACTATTCTTGACTGTTCCTGGTTAGGAAGAGTCTGGTGTTTGAGAGCTGTGGCGTGTTTTCATTACAAGAGGTTGGATTATTCATTTGCTATCAGCCAACTTCAGCTGCGGACAGTGTTTGGACATTGATGTACTACAGATAAAGCATTTGATTTAAGTCTGAGCTGTTTTTAAGAAGTTCTGTAACTCTGTCGTGACGTACCCGCCAGTGAGCAAGCAGTGTTAATGATGAACTGCTTCACTATACAGGGAGTGAACTGAGATGCATCTCTTTTGTTGCTCATGTGTGGAGGTGCTTTACTATAAAACACTATCTTCATTACTGTTATTAGATAGATCATAACATTACATTAAAGATTATTGATTCATTCCAACGGTCTATATAAACCTATCTGAATGGGTTGTACTGATTTAAACTCTTTAAAAGATTCAAACACAAACCTTTCTTCAGCAGAATCAGATGCAGGAGCACGGCGCAGACTTATGACATCATGTCACCACACCAAAATAAAAGTCCTGCTCACACAAAACAGAAATGTGACTAAACATCTTTTAAGCTCTCAGATTCACAAACAGGTTTCCATTTATTGAATCAATTTACAATCATAATTTTACTCCCCATACAGAATTACAGATCCATGGAGAAAAGAAACAAATCTGTCTTCTATAAGGAATGTATTGTCTGTCTTTGATCTTATTGATTTCAGCGGTAATGTACTTTTATATCAGCAGTTCTGATTTTAATTCACTTTTTGTGCAGTTTAAATGAAAATAGTTAATTGATTTGACAAAATTTGATTGACAAAATATGATAAATAATACTCAGCTGTTAGTCTTTATCTACCCTTATTAAGAGTGAATAGTGTTCAGTTTCTAAACACAAGATGCAATAACCAGTTTACTAGAAACACTGTAACTCTAGAGAGAGATCATCACAGGGATACAGAAATATATCACACATGTTATGATATTAGTGAAGTAAATGTTGTTTTGCGGGAAACAAAATACCTTCACTATCCAGTTGCACCTGTAGAAACTCTCAGATGTGAAGATCAGGATCAAAAATAAGAATCAAAGATATTGATATTGTTTTAAATTGTAGGAATTAACTACTGTTCAGACATCGTGCTTACTGCTCGTTACTTTTGCAGATTTTAATTTCAGCAGATCCGCACAGTGCGCAACATATGTTTGCCACCAACACTTAAAACTTTCCAGACTGGATTATTCTTAATTTAATATAATTAATAAAAATTTATTTTATTTTTTAAGACCTCGGAATAAGAGAGAAACAGACTAATATTAGTCTAGATTTAAACTGACAGAGTTTATTGTTCCAGAGTTTGGGTGCTAAATAGGAAAAGGATCTGCCGCCCGCAGTTGATTTTGACATTCTGGGTATTATCAAATGGCCAGAGTTTTGAGATCGCAGCGGAGAGCATAGGCCGTAATTTAGTTTTGAGATTGCAGCGGACGTGAAGGACTATAATGTGATATGAGCTTACTCAAGTTTTGAGCAGTTAAACCATTCAGGGCTTTATAAGTAATTGGCAAGATTTTAAAATCTATACAATGTTTAACAGGGAGCCAGTGCAGTGTTGACAGAACCGGGCTAATATGGTCATACTTCCTGGCTCTAGTAAGAACTCTAGCTGCTGCATTTTGAACCAGCCAATAAAGCATTACAATAATCTAACCTTGAGGTCATGATGCATGAATTAACGTTTCTGCATTTTACATTGAGAGCATAGGTCGTAATTTAGATATATTTTTTAAGATGGAAAAATTCAGTTTTACAAATGCTAGAAACATGGTTTTCAAAGGAAAGATTGCTATCAAATAGCACACCTAGGTTCCTAACTGATGACGAGGAATTAACACAGCAGCCATCAAGTGTTGAAGGCAGTGTTTTAGGTTATTACATGCAGAGGTTTTTGATCCAATAATTACCACCTCTGTTTCTTCAGAATTTAGCAGTAAGAAATTACTAGTCATCCAGTTTTTTATATCAACTATGCATTCCGTTAGTTTTGCAAATTGGTATGCTTCGTCGGGCTGCAAAGAAATATAGAGCTGAGTGTCATCAGCATAACAGTTAAAGCTAACACCATGTTTCCTGATGATATCTCCCAAGGGTATCGTGAAAAGCAACGGTCCTAGTACTGAGCCTTGTGGTACTCCATACTCAACTCAGTCAAAGGAAAGGACGAGTGGCCAAGAGTGGGATACCATGATCTTTGTAGAGAATGTCGCCGTAATCTTTAGACATTGTACATTCAGATGGGACTAAAATCACTGA
>NW_015506976.1:23861-24720 GCF_001515645.1 Sinocyclocheilus grahami
CCCACACTGCGAGCAGATGAATGGCTTCTCTCCAGTGTGAACTCTCATGTGAATTTTAAAACTTTCTTTTTGTGTAAAGCTCTTCCCACACTGTTGGCAAATGTAAGGCTTTTCTCCAGTGTGAATTCTCATGTGAATTGTAAGATTTTCTTTTCGCGTGAAGCTCTTCCCGCACAGTTTGCAGGTGTGAGGCTTCTCTCCAGTGTGAATTGTCATGTGGGCATTAAGGTACTTTTTCTGTTTGAAACTCTTTCCACACTGAGAGCAGACGAACGACTTCTCTCCAGCATGGATTGTCATGTGACTGTTAAGGTTTCCTTTTAGTGAGAAACACTTCCCACACTGTTTGCAGGTGTAAGGCTTCTTTCCACTGTGAATTTTCATGTGGGCTTTAAGGCTGTCTTTTTGAATAAAACTCTTTCCACACTGTTGGCAGACATAAGGCTTCTCTCCAGTGTGAACACTCATCTGGAATTCAAGGTTTCTGGTTTCTGTTTTTTGAGTCGGCGAGTAAGTAAAAGATTTTTCCCCAGTCATGAAATCATCTTTCTCTTCCATTTCATTCAGTTCTTGACTCTCCTCTTTCAGTGGCATCAGGTCTAGGGTGAACAGAAGCAAAAACAAGTCAACACCAGTTTAACTGCTCCAAGACCACTGCATTTGAATCAAAATCCAAACAAAGATGCTGAATAAATGCAGCATGAGCAGTTTTTAAAATCTAAATTAGATTGTATAATTTGAAAGATTAGAACGCTAAACAGTGCTCTGACTTTAGTTTTGTGAAACTATACTACATAAAATATCTGCATGAAGCAGGAGGCGCTCATGGAACAGCAGATACAGCGTTTCCTTGGTTACC
>NW_015506976.1:25098-41113 GCF_001515645.1 Sinocyclocheilus grahami
GTACCCACTGTAATAATCCACGATGATCACATTACACAAAACTGAAATTGCACGTCAAAATAACACATTGTCAATATTTTTTGAGACCCCCCAAAATTTCACAAATCACGTTTTCAGGGGAGCCCATGTCTTATTAAGGGGAGCCAAGCTTCCCCTAGCTCCCCCGTAGTTCACACCCTGGTTACCTCTGTAAACAAAGCAGTGCAGCGCTTATGAACACTACTGTAGTATGGATTATACAGAGACGAGATGTAAAGAAAATATGTGGTAAACTTTTCTAAAGACAGTCAGTTCCCCTCAGAGATACATTCATATAAACTCTCACCCCCAAAATGTGTAGCGATTCGTTTAACATCTCAACCAATTTGATTTGTAACATTTGTATCGATTTTCAACCAACTCGCGGTGAATCGTTACATCCCTATCAGAAAGTGTAACAAAATCAAAAACGCTGGAAACATGTTTAACACATAGTTAGTGTTTCATCACTGTATTTTTTTAAAAGACAGGAATCACAATAAAAGGTTCGTTAAACTGTAAAACTAAACATTTATTTGTTTTTCGTCAATAATGCATGTGTCACGGTGCAACTACAGTGAGGAGCGAGGAACAAGGAACGAGGAGAACGCTGGAGAATCAGGATACACAGTCTTTATTGACATTGACACCACAGGACACAGGGATTTGACGATCAATACCGGACGGGAAACGAGGGGAAGAAAACACTTTAAATACACTGAAACTAATGGAACACACCTGGGAACAATGGAACAGAACGGGGAACACCTGGAACAAATGATAACACAATCAGGACAGGAACAGGAAGACCAACTAAGGAAATAAACATAACCTGGAGCACATGGGGGAAGAAAACACACACAGACACGGAACAGAGTCTGACATTACAGGGTGGGAGCCCTGGAGGCTGGTGCAGGACTGGGACACGGGGAATACCTCCAGGGTGGATCAGGCAGTCCATGGTGCCATGTCGGCACAAGGAGCTCAGGGGAGCCATGGCGGAGCAGGCAGACTAGGAAGCCATGGAGGAGCATACAGTTCAGGAGGCCATGGGGGAACAGGGAGCTCGGAGAGCCATGGCGGGACAGGGAGCTTGGGGAGCCCTGGAGGAGCAGGCAGCTCAGAAGGCCATGGCGGATCAGACAGTTCAGGAGGCCATGGCGGAGCAGACAGTTCAGGAGGCCATGGCGGAGTAGGGAACTCAGGAGGTCATGGCTGGATGGCTTCCATGGCCTTGGCATCGCCACTCGGGCCCAGCCACTACGGACGGACCCATACTACCCCCCCAAAAAAATCCTTGGGGAGAATATAATTTTTAGAGGCCCTCCATAAGCCTAACTCGGGAATGGTGGCCCTCCCTGGGCTTGACTTGGGGACTGGAGCCCTCCTTGGGCTCGACATGGGAACTGGAGCCCTTTCTGTGCTACACTCGGGGACTGGAGCCCTCTCTGGCTAAACTCGGGGACTGGAGCCCTCTCTGGCTAAACTCGGGGAATGGAGCCCACTCTGGCTAAACTTGGGGAATGGAGCCCTCTCTGGCTAAACTCGGGGACTGGAGCCCTCTCAGGTTAAACTCGGGGACTGGAGCCCTCTCTGGGTTAAACTCGGGGACTGGAGCCCTCCTTGGGCTCGACATGGGAACTGGAGCCCTTTCTGTGCTACACTCGGGGACTGGAGCCCTCTCTGGCTAAACTCGGGGACTGGAGCCCTCTCTGGCAAGGCAAGGCAAGTTTGTTTATATAGTACATTTCATACACAATGGTAATTCAAAGTGCTTTACATAAAAGAAAAGAAAATAATAATAATAATACTAACAATAATACAAGGAATTTAAAAACCTTTGAAATAATTAAAAAAATTATTTAAGAGGTTTAAAATGAATTTAAAACAGTTAAGAATAGAAAATGATTATACATAAAATATAGTGCAATCAGTTTGGACGTTGCACAGTGCTCATTCAATAAATGCACAGCTAAACAGATTAGTTTTGAGTCTGCATTTAAATGTGACTAATGTTTTAGCACATCTGATCTCTTCTGGAAGCAGATTTCAGCTGCGGGCGGCATAATAACTAAAAGCAGACTCCCCTTGTTTTGTGTGAACCCTTGGTATTTCTAACTGACTTGACCCTAATGATTTGAGTGGTCTGTTAGGTTTATATTTCTTGTTTAACTGAAGAAAGTTCTGGCACATCCAACTGTTAATTTCATCAATACATTGGCAGAGGGAGTCAATGGGGCTGTAGTCATTTGCCACACTGGGTTCCAGCTTGTTCTGTAAACATTTGTGAATGTTGCAGCTATTATAACGGGGAGCCGAGACATATCACTGGGCTAAACTCGGGGACTGGAGCCTTCTCTGGGCTAAACTCGGGGACTGGAGCCTTCTCTGGGCTAAACTCGGGGACTGGAGCCTTCTCTGGGCTAAACTCGGGGACTGGAGCCTTCTCTGGGCTAAACTCGGGGACTGGAGCCTTCTCTGGGCTAAACTCGGGGACTGGAGCCTTCTCTGGGCTAAACTCGGGGACTGGAGCCTTCTCTGGGCTAAACTCGGGGACTGGAGCCTTCTCTGGGCTAAACTCGGGGACTGGAGCCCTCACTGGGCTGGATTCAGGGAGTGGGAAGCGCTTACGAGAAGCTGGCACTGGAGCGAACTCAGGGGCTGGAGCTGACACTGGAGCAAGCTCTGGGGCTGGAGCTGACCGCCTTCTCCTCCTTAGATTCCCCTTTAGGTTCGGGGTGAAAGGATGTTCTGTAAACATTTGTGAACGTTGCAGCTATTATAACGGGGAGCCGAGACATATCACTGGGCTAAACTCGGGGACTGGAGCCTTCTCTGGGCTAAACTCGGGGACTGGAGCCCTCACTGGGCTGGATTCAGGGAGTGGGAAGCGCTTACGAGAAGCTGGCACTGGAGCGAACTCAGGGGCTGGAGCTGACACTGGAGCAAGCTCTTGGGCTGGAGCTGACCGCCTTCTCCTCCTTAGATTCCCCTTTAGGTTCGGGGTGAAAGGAGTGGTCGGCGGGCTTGAGTGAGCCATGGCCGGCGGGCTGGAGAGAGCCACAGCCGGCGGGCTTGACTTCGGAGCGGCCGGCGGGCTTGACAGCAGAGATTCCGGCGGGCTTGAGCAAGCAGCAGCCCGCGAACTTGACTGAGGAACGGCCGGCGGGCTGGTTCTGGCTCGGGCCTGGACACTCCCCAAACACCGGTAGATCTCTTCCCTCCAGCATAGTCCCTTGGTGTCTGGGAGGTCCATGGGGCGATGGGAGTTGGGCCTGAGCCAGAACAGAGAACTGATGGTGGTGTCATCCAATGCCGTCGCTGCGGAGAAACTGAGAAATGAGCGGCAATTTCCATGATCGCGGGGGGAAAAAACAAGAAAACAAAACGGGGAGAAGTGGCACAGCTTACTTTCTGTTTAGGTCCGGTATTCTGTCACGGTGCGCCTACGGTGAGGTGCGAGGGACAAGGAACGAGAAGAGCGCTGGAGAATCAGGATACAGTCTTTATTGACATTGACACCACAGGAATCACATGTAGGACACGGGGATTGACAAGGGGAAACGAGGGGCAGAAACACTTTAAATACACTGAAACTAATGGAACACACCTGGGAACAATGGAACAGAACGGGGAACACCTGGAACAAATGATAACACAATCAGGACAGGAACAGGAAGACCAAATAAGGAAATAAACATAACCCGGAGCACGTGGGGGAAGAAAACACACACAGACACGGAACAGAGTCTGACAGCATGATATTTTCAGGAACAGCTTATTTAAAATCTAAATGATTTGATCTAAATCTTGACGTAAACTTTTGCCAAGGTTTTATAGGTGCAAAGTAAATGTTTGTGTGTTAATCAGTAGAAACCTATTAAACATACTGGAGAGATGCTTCAAATTTGTAGTTTTGTTGACTGTATATTCAAGTTGCAGCAGTTCTCAGCTCAGCAGACTTCACGTACTGCAACAGCGGATCTCGATTCAAGAACCGGTTGCAGCCGTTTTCGAATCTCCAGAACACTAAACGGAGAACTGTCTTACGGACACGTTCAACTGATGAGCTGGAGATACGAGCATGCGTGAAGCTAGCACTGACTGAACCGAACTGTTTCTTTTGGAGAACTGATGGTGTGCTGATACTATGAGTGCTGGTCAACTGAGGACTTCAATTAGGGGGCAAATTTGGCTAAATGTAAGTTTATTTAATAACAAATAAACTGCACTGTCAGTAGTCAGCACACTAGTGAGGGAGTCAGTCAGAGAGAGAGTTAATGCACTTGAATCACACGATTAGACAAAAACACTCAAAACTAGAACTACAAATTAATAAGGAAACACAAATTATACAGACATTTCATATTTCGGCATTTATAATTTACATTAGGTATGTACAGGTGCATCTCAATAAATTAGAATGTCGTGGAAAAGTTCATTTATTTCAGTAATTCAGCTCAAATTGTGAAACTCGTGTATTAAATAAATTCAATGCACACAGACTGAAGTAGTTTAAGTCTTTGGTTCTTTTAATTGTGATGATTTTGGCTCACATTTAACAAAAACCCACCAATTCACTATCTCAACCAATTAGAATACTTCATAAGACCAATAAAAAAATTTTTTTTTATTAATTGTTGGCCTTCTGGAAAGTATGTTCATTTACTGTATATGTACTCAATACTTGGTAGGGGCTCCTTTTGCTTTAATTACTGCCTCAATTCGGCGTGGCATGGAGGTGATCAGTTTGTGTTTGTAGATTATGTTTAATAGATAACTCTTTCATGAAAACATTGTGAGTGTATTTTTAGAGGTTGTCATTATACACAGGGGCAGATCTAGAAAATTATTTATAGGGTGGCAAAGGGGTGGCATGGGGTCTATGAGGGGTGGCAACACCAAAGTAATCATCTATACCATTTAAAACAAAATTTCAATATCCATGGCACCAAGTCAAGACACTAAAAAAAACACATAAAAAACACCAACAGATTCTAAATGTGTCTGAGCTTGTATTACTGAAGAAGATGAGCAATTGTATTAATATTAAACAGGCTACTTGGCAGAGGCGGACAGTGCGAGCTTGCCCAGACGAGGCCCACAGCTTTGGGCTCACCGCAGGCTCTCTGTGAGCAGGCCACACTAGCGGACTGTCCACATTAATCCCATGATGGCCCAGAGCAACTTTTGTATCCTTTGGGCCCATGCAGGTTTTGTGTAGGCAGCCCTGTAATGCAACTAGGAGAATACAAACAACATTGACTGGCCATTCTTTAGCCACTCAATTGAACTGGAATGGCTCAAACCAAAAGATACCTTTTCTGAACCTGTTGTTTCATATAGGCCAGGGATCCTCAAATCTGGCTCACGAGATCCACTTCCTGCAGAGTTTAGTTCTAACCTTAATCAAACACACCTGAGCATGTCTTCGGGATCATTAGAAAATCACCGGTGGGTGAGTTTGATGAAAGTTGGAGCTAAACTCTGCAGGAAAGTGGATCTCACGAGCCATATGTGAAGTGTAACAGACATGAGCCTGTTAATAAGAATTGTGTGGGCAGGTATCTTCTTTACCACTAGGAGTGCTGGGGTGTTTTAGGTTTCCTTAAGTAAAGCCATGAGGTAGACGGAGTTAGCAGCAGCAATTCGCTGGATGCCAACCGCCGTAAAAATATAAGAAGAAGAAGAAGGGAGTTAGCAACAGCGGAACACCAGTTTAACTGCTCCAAGACATGAAAGCCTTTAGACAGTAAATCTTCAAATCCAACTGAAGTTATAATATAATCTCAGAACCTCTTGTCAATGTTCTTAACTCTTTGCTTTCTTTAGGATATGTCCCAAATACTTTCAAGCTGGCAGTCATCAAAGCCCTTATAAAAACCCACAGTAGAGCACTGGATTGGGATCCTGCAGGTCCCAGGACAAATCTGGATCAGGCAGATTTACATTTGCTCCGGATGGGAGTGGGAGATCAAAACTACACCACAGTTACCAGGATTTAACAAGAAGAATGCAGTCAGCAATAGTGATGTGTGCTTCGCGATCAAATAATGTTTTGAACCGCTTGTTTTTAGTGCACCGGTCGAACCAGTTCACCAAATTGGACTGAATTGTTCAAAAATTGGAGTCAGCACAATTTTCAAAAGTTATTTACTCAACTCACTTTCAACTTCAACTTTATTTATTTATAAAGCACTTTTAAGACCACAATGTGGAGACCAAAGTGCTGTACAGGAAGCCTAAATAAAATATAACAATAAAATCAAGCATAAAACATTATAAACATATGCCATAACAACAACAAAGAACAAATTACAAAACATTTTCAAATGCTAATGAAAACAAATGAGTTTTAAGCGCACTCTGAAATACAGGAAGTGTAGGAGAAAATTTTACAGACAGAGGAAGGTCATTCCAAAGCCTTGGAGCAGCAACAGAAAAGGCCCGATCACCTTTACATTTTAAATGAACCATCAGATGTAACTGATCATTAGAACGCAAAGACCTATTGGATTGATGCAAACTGATTAAATCAGAAATATACTCTGGCACTAAACCATGCAAAGCTTTAAAATCATATAGTAGCACTTTATAATGAATCCTGTATCGTACAGGGGCCAGTGTAATTTGATAAGCACAGGAGTAATATGCCCTCTCTTCTTGTACCCAATAAAAGCCTAGCCACTGAATTCTGAACAAACTGCAGGCGAGATAGAGAGAGGCTGACTCACACCCAGATACAATGCATTACAATAATCCAAATGCGATGACACAAAAGCATGCACAACTTTCTCCAAGTCCTCAAAAGAAAGGATAGACTTCAACTTAGATGTAGATCTATGATGGAAAAAACTTTTTAACAACGGCAAATAATTTGACGATCAAATTTCAGCTCAGAGTCAAAAATAGCATCAAGGTTTTCACGCTAGAAAGATTTTTCCCAGGAAGTATCCCCAGGCAGCCAGTGACATCATCCACACATCCCTTTTTACCAAATAAAATAAACTCAGACTTATTCTCATTCAGTTGGAGAAAATTCTAAGCCAACCAACACTTAACCTCAGCCAAACATTCATACCATACAGAATGATCCTTGTGTTTCAATGGTAAATAAATTTGTGAGTCATCAGCATACAAATGATAATGAATGCCATGTTTATCAAAAATTGATCCGAGAGGGAGCATATAAATGGAAAACAAACCTGGTCCCAGGATTGAACCCTGAGGAACCCCACACATAAGAGGGGCAACAGATGAAGAGTAATTTCCTAGACTGACTGAAAAACTCCTATCTTTTAAATATGAAGAAAACCATTCTAAGGCTAAACCCTGAATGCCAACATGGTCTCTAAGGCGATCAATGAGAATCTTAGCATCAACTGTGTCAAATGCTGCTGTAAGATCTAAAATTAACAGAACAACACAACTTCCAGAATCAGCACCACGTAGAATATCATTAGTAACCCTCAAACGAGCTGACTCTGTACTATGGCTGGCTCTAAACCCTGACTGAAATCTATCCGAAATGTTGTTCTTCACCAAAAAATCATGAAGCTGTGCATACACAATCTTCTCCAGTATCTTTGAAATAAAAGGCAATTTTGAAATGGGACGAAAATTATTCATACCAGAGTCTAAACCAGCTTTTTAAAGAAGGGGCTGGATAACTGCATGTTTAAAACTAGGTGGAACACCACCAAATGTCAAGCTACTATTCATAATAGTTAAAATGCATGTACCAATAGAATTAACCACCTCTTTAAATAAAAGAGAAGGAATCACATCACAGGGAGACCTAGTAGGCAATTATTTCTTTGAGCTGTGGAAGAGAGACAGGCGTAAAACAAGTCAATTGATTTGGAAGAACAGAGGGTACAATAAAATCATTAGTAACAGATGAAATCTGGGATCTAATTCCAGCAGTCTTATCAATGAAACATTTTAAAACCTTTTCACATGTGTCAACAGAAGGCGAGAGTAATGGCATAACAACAGGATGTAGTACAGTGTTTACAGCAGAACAAAGCACTCTAGAATTATGGCAGTTCTTCGAGATAATATCAGAAAAATCATTAGATCTAGATAATTTAACAGCTCTTTGGTATTCACTCAAACAACTCTTCAAAATCTCATAAGAAACCTGTAGTTTATCTTTAAGCCATTTACGTTCGGCCCTTCTGCACTCTTGCCTGAGAGCACGGGTATTACTGTTCAACCAGGGCTGTGTCTTGACCTTTTTATTCCTAATTTCCAAAGGAGCCACAAGATCTAAAATATCTGAACATGTAGAGTAGAACTGATTGACCAACTGTTCAGGTCCAATACAAGTAGAGGGAGACTCAATCAAGCTAATTAAAGGAAAAACTCCAAAGGCTGCTGAAAATTTACTAGCAGCACAAGGAGTAAGAGCACGAGAAGCAATAGAAGAAGAAACATTCATAATCTGAGTACTACATGGGGCTAAAAAAGACAGTGTCTGCAATTTTCACCCCACTAACTGAAAACCCCAAAGATAATACAAGGTCAACAGTATGACCACGCTCATGTGTTGGACCAGAAACACACTGTAAAAGATCAAATGACTCTAATAAATTTAAAAACTCACTAACCAGGGGCTTCGAAGGGCAACAAACATGTATGTTGAAATCCCCCAAAATTAAAATATTGTCAAAAGAAGGGACAATAACAGATAAAAATTCAGAAAACTCCTGAAAAATATCCCCATGAATATTTGGGGGTCTATAAATCAAAACACATAACACAGATTTAAAAGAATTAAACATAATTAACTGAGTTTCAATCGTACAGTGAGACTTAGAAGGTAAAAGTCTGCATTTGAACCTGTCTTTAAAAATAACAGCAAGACCACCACCCCGGCCAACAGACCTGGGTGTACTAAAAAAAACTACAACCAGGAGGAGAAAGTTCAGAGAGAGGAGTCGTTTCACTGACGTTGAGCCAAGTCTCAGTTACAAATAAGAAGTCTAATTCATGAGAGAGAAAAAGATCATTCAAAATAAAAGACTTCTTTGCAAGGGACCTTGCATTAATCAACGCCATTGTCACTGGAATGGAGTCAGGAAAAGGTACAGTTGTGTGTAAAGTGGTATCGTTTACCGGACTTCCATAGTGCAGGAAATGAAGATTTTGGAGATTTACTCTCCAATCGCCTGACCACCGCCTCGCACAAACCATCCGCGAGGACCAGAGCACTGGCACAGATGAAGACGGAAAGACGGGAACGAGGTATGAGCATCTTAGGTTCGGCATCACATCAACGGCCTCCGCCACTTTAGACGCAGGTCAGATGAAAGGATATTTCCCAAACTTCTTTGATCTCACAAGGCTTCCAGCACGCTTCCCACATTACCTTCTGCGTTTCTTCAACAGGCACAGACACCCCGGCAGGTAACACATTTTCCTCAGAGCGAATGGCAGCCCGGCAGGTAACACATTTCCTCAATGCAGCTGGCACATAATGAGGATGCAGCTGGCAGACTTCTCCGGGGTCGCAACTCAAACATCCAAACACCACAGATTGAATATTCAGTAGAGTCAAGCGATCGTACACCAGGGGAGAACAAGCAGTACGAGTGATAAAACAAACAAGGAAAACTAAAACAAATAACATAGATAAACTGCGACGGCAAGCCGGCAAACATCCTGGTGCCATCTTGACTTTCATTCTTTCAACAAGGTTTGGGAGGAGCACAATCAGATAATCAACTAATTCAGCACAGGTGGATCTCATCTAGTTGTTCAACTTAATTAGCATGATATGTGTGTATATATATATATATATACACACATATCATGCTAATTAAGTTGAACAACTAGATGAGCTCCACCTGTGCTGAATTAGTTGATTATCTGATTGTGCTCCTCCCAAACCTTGTTGAAAGAATGAAAGTCAAGATGGCACCAGGATGTTTGCCGGCTTGCCGTCGCAGTTTATCTATGTTATTTGTTTTAGTTTTCCTTGTTTGTTTTATCACTCGTACTGCTTGTTCTCCCCTGGTGTACGATCGCTTGACTCTACTGAATATTCAATCTGTGGTGTTTGGATGTTTGAGTTGCGACCCCGGAGAAGTCTGCCAGCTGCATCCTCGTTATGTGCCAGCCGCACTGAGGAAAATGTGTTACCTGCCGGGGTGTCTGTGCCTGTTGAAGAAACGCAGAAGGTAATGTGGGAAGCGTGCTGGAAGCCTTGTGAGATCAAAGAAGTTTGGGAAATATCCTTTCATCTGACCTGCGTCTAAAGTGGCGGAGGCCGTTGATGTGATGCCGAACCTAAGATGCTCATACCTCGTTCCCGTCTTTCCGTCTTCATCTGTGCCAGTGCTCTGGTCCTCGCGGATGGTTTGTGCGAGGCGGTGGTCAGGCGATTGGAGAGTAAATCTCCAAAATCTTCATTTCCTGCACTATGGAAGTCCGGTAAACGATACCACTTTACACACAACTGTACCTTTTCCTGACTCCATTCCAGTGACAATGGCGTTGATTAATGCAAGGTCCCTTGCAAAGAAGTCTTTTATTTTGAATGATCTTTTTCTCTCTCATGAATTAGACTTCTTATTTGTAACTGAGACTTGGCTCAACGTCAGTGAAACGACTCCTCTCTCTGAACTTTCTCCTCCTGGTTGTAGTTTTTTTTAGTACACCCAGGTCTGTTGGCCGGGGTGGTGGTCTTGCTGTTATTTTTAAAGACAGGTTCAAATGCAGACTTTTACCTTCTGAGTCTAATTGTACGTTTGAAACTCAGTTAATTATGTTGAATACTTTTAAATCGGTGTTATGTGTTTTGATTTATAGACCCCCAAACATTCATGGGTATTTTATTCAGGAGTTTTCTGAATTTGTATCTGTTATTGTCTCTTCTTTTGACAATATTTTAATTTTGGGGGAAAACATTATAAACATATGCCATAACAACAACAAAGAACAAATTACAAAACATTTTCAAATGCTAATGAAAACAAATGAGTTTTAAGCGCACTCTGAAATACAGGAAGTGTAGGAGAAAATTTTACAGACAGAGGAAGGTCATTCCAAAGCCTTGGAGCAGCAACAGAAAAGGCCCGATCACCTTTACATTTTAAATGAACCATCAGATGTAACTGATCATTAGAACGCAAAGACCTATTGGATTGATGCAAACTGATTAAATCAGAAATATACTCTGGTGCTAAACCATGCAAAGCTTTAAAAACATATAATAGCACTTTATAATGAATCCTGTATCGTACAGGGGCCAGTGTAATTTGATAAGCACAGGAGTAATATGCCCTCTCTTCTTGGTACCCAATAAAAGCCTAGCCACTGAATTCTGAACAAACTGCAGGCGAGATAGAGAGAGGCTGACTCACACCCAGATACAATGCATTACAATAATCCAAATGCGATGACACAAAAGCATGCACAACTTTCTCCAAGTCCTCAAAAGAAAGGATAGACTTCAACTTAGATGTAGATCTATGATGGAAAAAACTTTTTAACAACGGCAAATAATTTGACGATCAAATTTCAGCTCAGAGTCAAAAATAGCATCAAGGTTTTAATGCTAGAAAGCTTTTTCCCAGGAAGTATCCCCAGGCAGCCAGTGACATCATCCACACATCCCTTTTTACCAAATAAAATAAACTCAGACTTATTCTCATTCAGTTGGAGAAAATTCTAAGCCAACCAACACTTAACCTCAGCCAAACATTCATACCATACAGAATGATCCTTGTGTTTCAATGGTAAATAAATTTGTGAGTCATCAGCATACAAATGATAATGAATGCCATGTTTATCAAAAATTGATCCGAGAGGGAGCATATAAATGGAAAACAAACCTGGTCCCAGGATTGAACCCTGAGGAACCCCACACATAAGAGGGGCAACAGATGAAGAGTAATTTCCTAGACTGACTGAAAAACTCCTATCTTTTAAATATGAAGAAAACCATTCTAAGGCTAAACCCTGAATGCCAACATGGTCTCTAAGGCGATCAATGAGAATCTTAGCATCAACTGTGTCAAATGCTGCTGTAAGATCTAAAATTAACAGAACAACACAACTTCCAGAATCAGCACCACGTAGAATATCATTAGTAACCCTCAAACGAGCTGACTCTGTACTATGGCTGGCTCTAAACCCTGACTGAAATCTATCCGAAATGTTGTTCTTCACCAAAAAATCATGAAGCTGTGCATACACAATCTTCTCCAGTATCTTTGAAATAAAAGGCAATTTTGAAATGGGACGAAAATTATTCATACCAGAGTCTAAACCAGCTTTTTAAAGAAGGGGCTGGATAACTGCATGTTTAAAACTAGGTGGAACACCACCAAATGTCAAGCTACTATTCATAATAGTTAAAATGCATGTACCAATAGAATTAACCACCTCTTTAAATAAAAGAGAAGGAATCACATCACAGGGAGACCTAGTAGGCAATTATTTCTTTGAGCTGTGGAAGAGAGACAGGCGTAAAACAAGTCAATTGATTTGGAAGAACAGAGGGTACAATAAAATCATTAGTAACAGATGAAATCTGGGATCTAATTCCAGCAGTCTTATCAATGAAACATTTTAAAACCTTTTCACATGTGTCAACAGAAGGCGAGAGTAATGGCATAACAACAGGATGTAGTACAGTGTTTACAGCAGAACAAAGCACTCTAGAATTATGGCAGTTCTTCGAGATAATATCAGAAAAATCATTAGATCTAGATAATTTAACAGCTCTTTGGTATTCACTCAAACAACTCTTCAAAATCTCATTTAAAAAACCTGTATTTTATCTTTAAGCCATTTACGTTCAACCCTCCTGCACTCTTGCCTGAGAGCACGGGTATTACTGTTCAACCAGGGCTGTATTGTAGGTCATCAAAATTATAGCTAACTCTATAATTCTTAAGAATTAACTCCAGGGGCAACATATACAATGAAAAGAGTTGGACCAAGAATCGATCCTTGTGGAACCCCCCAAGAAATATTAATAGATGATGAGCCACAGGTCCCAATCCTAATTGAACATGTCCTGTCCTGCAAATTTGAGGGGAAGCATTTAAGGGCTACAGCCTTGACAGCCACATAATCTCTGAGATGTTCAATATTAAGTTGCCATGATCTAGGGCTAGGCTATCAAAAGCAGCACTCAAATCCAACAACATTAAGGCAGCACTGGTTCAGAAAATTACATCTTTCACATGGAGCAGCATTTACTACACAGAGCCGTTCATTTAGGTAATTTTAGGATTAATTAAAATTATAGACCGCAAACGTAAAGTTGATACATTTCATGGTTTCATTTTCCTACATAAACAACTGTTAGATACTTTTACATAACTAAGTGATAGAAATTAATTATTTTAATTGTTTTTAAGATAGAAGTAGACATTGGGTTTAACATTACACAGAGTAATTGTTTTGTTTTGGCAATGTATTTATTGTTTTTCATCATTTAATTTGTGACGTCATTCATTTTGTCACATGTTGTGTAGTAAATAAAGAGATTCATGATGCAGAATGACTGAAGAAAGACTTTAGAAGAAAAGAATGAAACCAACCTTTTAGCTGAAAAATGACTCTTTGTTATTGATAACTAAGTGATAGAAATTAATTATTTTAATTGTTTTTAAGATAGAAGTAGATATTGGGTTTAACGTTACACAGAGTAATTGTTTGTATTTATATAATAATAAAAATATATTAATAATAAAATGTATTTATTGTTTTTCATCATTTAATTTGTGACGTCATTCATTTTGTCACATGTTGTGTAGTAAATAAAGAGATTCATGATGCAGAATGACTGAAGAAAGACTTTAGAAGAAAAGAATGAAACCAACCTTTTAGCTGAAAAATTACTCTTTGTTATTGTCTTCTTGCTTTATGGACAAAATATTGTTCTGTTTGACACTGTAAAGCTGCTTTGACAAACATTATTGTATAAAATGCTATATAAATAAAGGCGACTTGACTTGACCGACCTGTTTGTTCCTCAGTATCTTCATGTTTGACTCTGAAAGCTTCTTCAATCTTCATGTCTTCTCTCTCCTCTTTAATAAACTCCATCTTTATAATAGTGCGTCTCTCAGTCGCTTCAGAAGGAGTTTTTCTGTGTTTAAGATCAGAATAATTAACAGAAAGATAATAAACCCAATCTAAATCTCTGGGGTGTCTCAATCAGCTCCCGAGTTCAGTAGTCAGCACACTAGTTCAGTAGTCAGCACACTAGTTCAGTAGTCAGCCTATGTTTGGAGTAATGCTAAGAGTTTAAGACGGTGTATTTTTATGCATTTTAGGTGAGGCTACTACATAACGGTCCAGCGGTCCAGATGATTTAAAGTTCTTTTGGACGTGAGACCGTAGTCTGAACTATTCTTGACTGTTCCTGGTTAGGAAGAGTCGAAGAGTCTGGAGCTGTGGCGTGTTTTCATTACAAGAGGTTGGATTATTCATTTGCTATCAGCCAACTTCAGCTGCGGACAGTGTTTGGACATTGATGTACTACAGATAAAGCATTTGATTTAAGTCTGAGCTGTTTTTAAGAAGTTCTGTAACTCTGTCGTGACGTACCAGTGAGCAAGCAGTGTGTTATGATGAACTGCTTCACTATACAGGGAGTGAACTGAGATGCATCTCTTTTGCTGCTCATGTGTGGAGGTGCTTTACTATAAAACACTATCTTCATTACTGTTATTAGATAGATCATAACATTACATTAAAGATTATTGATTCATTCCAACGGTCTATATAAACCTATCTGAATGGGTTGTACTGATTTAAACTCTTTAAAAGATTCAAACACAAACCTTTCTTCAGCAGAATCAGATGCAGGAGCACGGCGCAGACTTATGACATCATGTCACCACACCAAAATAAAAGTCCTGTTCACACAAAACAGAAATGTGACTAAACATCTTTTAAGCTCTCAGATTCACAAACAGGTTTCCATTTATTGAATCAATTTACAATCATAATTTTACTCCCCATACAGAATTACAGATCCATGGAGAAAAGAAACAAATCTGTCTTCTATAAGGAATGTATTGTCTGTCTTTGATCTTATTGATTTCAGCGGTAATGTACTTTTATATCAGCAGTTCTGATTTTAATTCACTTTTTGTGCAGTTTAAATGAAAATAGTTAATTGATTTGACAAAATTTGATTGACAAAATATGATAAATAATACTCAGCTGTTAGTCTTTATCTACCCTTATTAAGAGTGAATAGTGTTCAGTTTCTAAACACAAGATGCAATAACCAGTTTACTAGAAACACTGTAACTCTAGAGAGAGATCATCACAGGGATACAGAAATATCACACATGTTATGATATTAGTGAAGTAAATGTTGTTTTGCGGGAAACAAAATACCTTCACTATCCAGTTGCACCTGTAGAAACTCTCAGATGTGAAGATCAGGATCAAAAATAAGAATCAAAGATATTGATATTGTTTTAAATTGTAGGAATTAACTACTGTTCAGACGCTCTTGCTTACTGCTCGTTACTTTTGCAGATTTTAATTTCAGCAGATCCGCACAGTGCGCAACATATGTTTGCCACCAACACTTAAAACTTTCCAGACTGGATTATTCTTAATTTAATATAATTAATAAAAATTTATTTTATTTTTTAAGACCTCGGAATAAGAGAGAAACAGACTAATATTAGCGTAGATGCCATTCTTCTTACAATGTAGCAAGTACATCGGGTGTTATGGGAAGTGTCCTAATTAATGCAGCCTAACAATCCTTTAACGGATTTGAATATTAGAAATGCAACAGTGTATATGTGTAAGCCAGGTTAAAGAGATGGGTCTTTAATCTAGATTTAAACTGACAGAGTTTATTGTTCCAGAGTTTGGGTGCTAAATAGGAAAAGGATCTGCCGCCCGCAGTTGATTTTGACATTCTGGGTATTATCAAATGGCCAGAGTTTTGAGATCGCAGCGGAGAGCATAGGCCGTAATTTAGATATATTTTTTAAGATGGAAAAAT
>NW_015506976.1:42237-49190 GCF_001515645.1 Sinocyclocheilus grahami
TCAGTAGTCAGCACACTAGTTCAGTAGTCAGCACACTAGTTCAGTAGTCAGCACACTAGTTCAGTAGTCAGCTCCCTAGTTCAGTAGTCAGCACACTAGTTCAGTAGTCAGCTCCCTAGTTCAGTAGTCAGCACACTAGTTCAGTAGTCAGCACACTAGTTCAGTAGTCAGCACACTAGTTCAGTAGTCAGCACACTAGTTCAGTAGTCAGCACACTAGTTCAGTAGTCAGCACACTAGTTCAGTAGTCAGCACACTAGTTCAGTAGTCAGCACACTAGTTCAGTAGTCAGCACACTAGTTCAGTAGTCAGCACACTAGTTCAGTAGTCAGCACACTAGTTCAGTAGTCAGCACACTAGTTCAGTAGTCAGCACACTAGTTCAGTAGTCAGCACACTAGTTCAGTAGTCAGCACACTAGTTCAGTAGTCAGCACACTAGTTCAGTAGTCAGCACACTAGTTCAGTAGTCAGCTCCCTAGTTCAGTAGTCAGCACACTAGTTCAGTAGTCAGCTCCCTAGTTCAGTAGTCAGCACACTAGTTCAGTAGTCAGCTCCCTAGTTCAGTAGTCAGCACACTAGTTCAGTAGTCAGCTCCCTAGTTCAGTAGTCAGCACACTAGTTCAGTAGTCAGCTCCCTAGTTCAGTAGTCAGCACACTAGTTCAGTAGTCAGCTCCCTAGTTCAGTAGTCAGCACACTAGTTCAGTAGTCAGCTCCCTAGTTCAGTAGTCAGCACACTAGTTCAGTAGTCAGCTCCCTAGTTCAGTAGTCAGCACACTAGTTCAGTAGTCAGCTCCCTAGTTCAGTAGTCAGCACACTAGTTAGGGAATCAGTCAGAATGAGAGTTAATGCACTTAAATCACCTGATTAGCTAAAAACACTAAAAACTAGCACTACAAATTAATAAATGAACACAGATTATACAGACATTTCATATTTAGGCATTTATGATTTACATTTGGTATGCATTGATTTATTTGTAGATTATGTTTAATAGATAACTCTTTCATGAAGAAGAAGAAGTTTTATTTATATAGTGCCTTTCCATAGCTCAAGGTCACTTTACATAGTGCTAAACAAAACATTGTGAGTGTATTTTTAGAGGTTGTCATTATACACAGGGGCAGATCTAGAAAATTATTTATAGGGTGGCATGGGGTCTATGAGGGGTGGCAACACCAAAGTAATAATCTATACCATTTAAAATGAAGAAATAAATAACAACATTTCTATATCAATGGCACCAAGTCAAGACACTAAAAAAAACCATGAAAAACCAAAAGATTCTAAATGTGTCTGAGCTGGTATCACTGAAGAAGATTAATATTAAACAGGCTACTTGGAAGGTTTAAATCTTGTTTTAGTGCAGATTTTAACAACACGCACATCTGGGGGGTATTCCAGAAAGCAGGTTATGTGGCATACCCGGGTATGTGTGAGGATAAGCGAGCGGATAACCTCAGCTTTCGGTTCCAAAATCGGAGGTTACTTTCAGGGTATGTAAGTAACCATAGTAACTTGCTCTCTGAAGATAACCTGCTCCGGAGCAGCTTCTGTTCCAGGGTTAGTTCACTTCAGCGCACGCCTGAGCTACTAATTAGCCTTCAGTGGGCCTGACAGATAGCGCACAGCCGCACAACATTATATAATATTACAATATGTAATATAGCCTACTATATATATACTGTATATGTATGATATGTTAATGATGAAGCACTAAAATAAGTAATAAATAAGGTAATATATTATTCTAATATGGTTATTATATTGGCATATATATCAGTTATCTGTATTAATTATAAAACACTATGACAAGGTAATGTTTCATTTATTATATATATATATATATTTATTTATTATATTATCATCTCACACATGGATCGGCATTTTCTATAATGTCTAAATTCTAAATCAGATATGTATTTTGATGTGACTTAATATATAATTAGCATCAAACTAACTCTGTATTAATTATAAAACACTATGACAAGGTAATGTTTCATTTATTATATATATATTTTTTTATTTATTATATTATCATCTCACACATGGATCGGCATTTTCTATAATGTCTAAATTCTAAATCAGATATGTATTTTGATGTGACTTAATATATAATTAGCATCAAACTAACAATATAATACATATTCTCAAGTATTAAAAAATACAAGTATTGAAGCATGGCATGCTTTTTCTTAGCGTATGTTTCCACAGTGACTCGTCGATTCCTCGCTCTGTTGAGTCTTTACCAGGAACATACTCTGAGTTGAGTGAACTTACTCCCGGACGCTGTTTCGGAACCGCACACCTCGAGTAAGCAAGGTCTGGGTTAATCAACCGAGAGTTCAGGGTTTAGCTGACGGTAAGTTAACCCTGCTTTCTGGAATACACCCCAGGTGCCGTCACAAACAGTGAAGCATTTTCACAAGCACTTGATTCAGTTGAGTCTGAGCTGTTTTTAAGAAGTTCTGTAACTCTGTCGTGACGTACCAGTGAGCAAGCAGTGTGTTATGATGAACTGCTTCACTATACAGGGAGTGAACTGAGATGCATCTCTTTTGTTGCTCATGTGTGGAGGTGCTTTACTATAAAACACTATCTTCATTACTGTTATTAGATAGATCATAACATTACATTAAAGATTATTGATTCATTCCAACGGTCTATATAAACCTATCTGAATGGGTTGTACTGATTTAAACTCTTTAAAAGATTCAAACACAAACCTTTCTTCAGCAGAATCAGATGCAGGAGCACGGCGCAGACTTATGACATCATGTCACCACACCAAAATAAAAGTCCTGTTCACACAAAACAGAAATGAATAGTGTTCAGTTTCTAAAACACAAGATGCAATAACCAGTTTACTAGAAACACTGTAACTCTAGAGAGAGATCATCACAGGGATACAGAAATATATCACACATGTTATGATATTAGTGAAGTAAATGTTGTTTTGCGGAAAACAAAATACCTTCAATATGCAGTTGCACCTGTAGAAACTCTCAGATGTGAAGATCAGGATCAAAAATAAGAATCAAAGATATTGTTTTAAATTGTAGGAATTAACTACTGTTCAGACGCTCTTGCGTAATGCTCGTTACTTTTGCCGAATTTAATTTCAGCAGATCCGCACAGTGCGCAACATATGTTTGCCACCAACACTTAAAACTTTCTGGACTGAAATAATGTTACAAAAAAGAATAATTTTTGTAGACGAGAAAGAAAAGGCCTCTTCTGGTTGAAGAATCTACTTGCTGCACAAACTGCCACAGACAAAGGATTGCAGTTCTTGAAAAAAAGTTACTTGCAGGACTACCAAACACACAACAGAGCTTCATGACGGACCCCTCAGCACACAGCCGGTGAGTCCCGTGAATCTAAACAAGCTATACCGAGTGCATTACATTCAGCTCAGAGCGCAGCCGAGCCCAGGACTCTGATAGTGGGCGACTCCATTATCAGAAACACCAGTAGCAGGACTACAACAACATGCTGCTTTCATCAAGCAACCGTCTCTGATGTGAACAGGGAACTTCAGAACATTCTGATGAAGCACAAGACTGCAAATCGAATCATCATCCATGTGGGGAAGAATGATATTTGGAAAGAGCAGTCAGAACTCCTTAAAACTAATATTAAGGAACTCTCTGAAACGCTTAGAAGCCTGAAAGTTCAGTCGTTCATCAGGGGACCATTCCTAGCAAGAGGAACTAAAATGTTTCAAAGACAACTGTTTACACAGGATGGCCTCCACCAGGGGCACAGGAAGATGTTTTAGGTTGGGGGTGCTCTCCAGGGGGAAACACAACAAGCTTCCTTTATAATCCCCCAAAAAGCTGACATCTCAGTTTATCGTGATCTCACAAAGCTCTTGACTGCACAATGAATTTAAAATAATGTCTACACTTTGTTATAATCAGAGGATTTGCCAGCATGCAAAGCTTTCAGCGCTGAAGAAAAACTCTTGACGTTTGAGCAGTGAGTGGATTCTAATTTAATCACGTCTGATTGGCCATTGCGTTCCAGAAATCAACAGATATGTGTGTTATTTGCTACATTGCTCTACGCTGCAAAAACAGGTTATAAGTCAGGTCAAGTCACCTTTATTAGTATAGCGCTTTATATAATACTGATTGTGTCAAAGCAGCTTTACAGTGTCAAACAGTAAAATAGTTTGTCAATAATGCAAGAAGACAATAACAGTCATTTCTCCAGCTAAAGTCAGTTCATTGATGATTCAGTGATGCCATCATTCAGTTCAGCTCTCTTCCAATAGTGTCTGTGCAATCAGTCAAGAGTCCCCAACTAAGCAAGCCAGAGGCGACAGTGGCAAGGAACCAAAACTCCATCAGTGACAGAAATGGAGAAAAAACCTTGGGAGAAACCAGGCTCAGCCGGGGGGTATGTATTATATTAACTATATGCACTATATTAAGTTGCTCAAGCAAGTGGAAACACATTTGAACAAAGCATATAGCTTTCTTGCGTTAGGTTATCACAAATATTTTAAATTAAAACTTTAAACTCGTGCCTTATACATTTAAAACTTTATTACAAACAGTCCCACGGGTCTTTGTTTTTCTACCTCCAGAAGACACAAGTGCATATGTTGCCTTGTTTATATAAAAGTGCACTTTTCTTTGTTTTAAACCTAGCCAAAAAGCCTGTGAAACACAGCATATCTATTTATTGTGAAATTACTATGTTTCCGTGTCAATCCATGTTCCTTTTTACCACGAACAATGCACTGTCACTTTAATTCAGCACGTGCAGCACAGCAAAAACAGACTCGGTGCGTAAACGATCGCTGCACTGTTGCAGATGCGCCGCTCCTGGAACGCACTGACACAACCGCGTGCAGTGTGAAAGCGCTAATCTGTTAACATGGGTGCGTAAAATAATAAACGCAACGCACACACACTGCAGACGGAGTATGTGTGAAACAGGTGTTACAGTTAAAGCTAACACCATGTTCCTGATGATATCGCCCAAGGGTAATGTGAAAAGCAACGGTCCTAGTACTGAGCCTTGTGGTACTCCATACTGCACTCAATCAATCCATGTGGAGCATTGATAGTGGAAGCTAGAGATTATGGTTTATAAAGTTGTAAATATGGATATTTTTCTTACACAAACACATCGATTAGCTTCAGGAGGCCTATATTAACCCCCCGAAGCCATGTGGAGTACTTTTTATGATGGATGGACACACTTTATTTTGCTTCAAAATCTGGAACACTACTCACTGCCATTATAAAGCTTAGGAGAGCCGAACTCCAACTGTATTCGTCTGTAAGAAGAAAGTCATATACACCTAGGATGGCTTGAGGGTGAGTGAACCATGGGGTAATTTTCATTTTTGGGTGAACAATCCCTTTTATTCATTTCAAGATATGTCTATAAATTAATGGAAAACCAAAGAATGTGCAGGACCTAGAGGATTTTTCTGAAGAACTGTGGACGGTTTAACTGCTAAGGACAAACAAGGGACTCATGAAACCAAGAAATCAGTTGTGGGTCATCCAGGTCAACAAGGTAGTAACGTTTTCAACAGTTTTGTGAATGTAATGTCTTTATTGAACACATGCCATTAAATAATTTCAGAAGCGTTCACAAACTTTTTCTTGCTTCTGTATATGTTGACACAAACAATACCAACATGAGCATGCCTCTTTTTGAGTGGAAAGTACTTTCGTGGACAGTCCTGGTTTTTGTTGTTTTGTCCCCGACTGGAGCCATCCCCGGAAATATCCCTCTTTTACAGTACATTCAAAACACCCCACAAAGACATTGCAGAAAAGCTGACCAACATATATTACAATTAGCAACACCTTTACATAATCTAAATTAAAAGGTGTCTACCTCAACCATTTAAAATTTAAAACTATAGCAAAGAAGATGGTCAGGTGTTCTCACTGCAGTAAACATGCTCAAAAGAAAATAATAAGGCTCAAGGTAAAGTACTGTATAAAGAGATGTATTATATAATAAAACAATAACGCACATAAAAGAAGTGGTCAATGAGGTGAACAATCAAGCTCACATTTAGCTGCGGTGTGACTTGATTTCAAACATATCAGAATCAGAATGAGCTTTATTGCCAGGTATGTTTATACATACGAGGAATTTGTTTTAGTGACAGAAGCTTCCAGTGTAACAGAACGACAGTGACAAGACAGGACGCAGATAATAAAAAGAATAACATACAAATATACAAAATAGACAATGTACAAAATAGCAAAAACACAATATATAATATAGACAATTATATATGTACAGGTATGATATGTGCAAATTTGAAATGTAATAAGTATGTATGTTAAATAATGTATAATAGTGTTGTGTGTTCCACGTTTATTGCTAAGTGTTCATGAGATGGATTGCCTGAGGGAAGAAACTGTTCCTGTGTCTGGTCGTTCTGGCGCTCAGAGCTCTGTAGCGTCGACCAGATGGCAACAGTTCAAAGAGGGAGTGTGCTGGATGTGAGGGGTCCAGAGTGATTCTGCCAGCCCTTTTGCTCACTCTGGACGAGTACAGTTCTTGGAGAGAAGGGAGGGTTGTACCAATGATTCGCTCAGCAGTCCGGACTACGGTCTGTCTAGATGTTGCAGAACATAATGCAGTCCCATGTTGACTGTATCATCCACCGACCTGTTTGCTCTGTAGGCAGACTGCAGGGGGTCCAGTGATGTCCTTCAGATAAGCCAAAACCAGTCTTTCAATTGATTTCATGGTCACAGACGTTAGAGCCACAGGTCTGTAGTCATTAAGTCCAATAATTTTGGGTTTCTTTGGGACGGGGATGATGGTGGAGCGTTTGAAGCATGAAGGGACTTCGCACAGGTCCAGTGATCTGTTGAAGATCTGTGTGAAGATGGGGGGCCAGCTGGTCAGCACAGGTTTTCAGACAGGCTGGTGTAACACAATCTGGGCCTGGTGCTTTTTTCCTTTT
>NW_015506976.1:49647-65545 GCF_001515645.1 Sinocyclocheilus grahami
AGTGATGTCCTTCAGATAAGCCAAAACCAGTCTTTCAATTGATTTCATGGTCACAGACGTTAGAGCCACAGGTCTGTAGTCATTAAGTCCAATAATTTTGGGTTTCTTTGGGACGGGGATGATGGTGGAGTGTTTTAAGCATGAGGGGAATTCACACAAACTCGTTCAGATCGTCTGCCAGTTGTTGATTCTCCACAGTGCTGTTGGATGGTGTCTTGTAATTGGTGATGTCTTACAGAACTTTCCACACGGAAGCAGGGTCACTGTAAGATAACTGCTTCCTTAGCTTTCCAGAATAATTCCTCTTTGCCACTCTGATCTCTTTTTCCAGTGTGTATTTGGCCTGTTTATACAATAATCTGTCCCCATTCCTGCGAGCATCTTCTTTGGCCTGATGGAGCTGTCTGAGTTTTGCAGTGAACCATGGTTTGTCGTTGTTGTAGGTTAAATGAGTCCTGGTAGGAATGCACATGTCTTCACAGAAACTGATATAAGATGTTACAGTCTCTGTGAGCTCGTCCAGATCGGTGGTGGCAGCAGCTTCAAAAACACTCCAATCAGTGAGGTCAAAACAAGCTTGTAAATCCTGCCCTGCTCTGTCCTTAATACAGGTTTAGCTGATTTCAGTTTCTGCCTGTAGGTCGGTATAAGATTAACTAAACAGTGATCAGAGAGCCCCAAAGCTGCCCGTGGAACAGAGTGATATTCATCCTTTATTGTGGTGTAACAATGGTCTAATATATTGCTGTCTCTGGTGGATTCGCCAGATGGATGCTAGGCAACGGCGTTCTAAATCCACGCTGCCTGAGCTTCACGAGCGCGCCGGCTCGCTTCCCCCGTCTGCGCGTCCTGAAGCGCTTGATCAGCGCCGCTGCTCCACCAACTACAACGTTCGGCAAAACGTCAGAATAATCGAAATCCGGTAGAAGATTTTGTGGTGTGCTCTGCCGAGTGTTCAGCAGTTCATCCCTGGTAAAACTGATCTTGTTTGAGAAACAAAAAAACAGTACAAACACTGGAGAGCCAAGCACTGAGGCGGCCGTCCTACATATGCATTTACTATTGTCATACTAAGAACACAAACAGGCTCTCACATTTACATGACTTTGCATATGGATAAGTGTGTTGATTTTATTGCATTGATCACAATTAAATTGTCTTTCCCCAGACTGAATGCACAGATGGTTGCTGAAATTACTCCTTTTTCAAAACCTCTTGTCACACGAAGGAAAACGATAAATTCTTTTCACAATGATTTTGCAAATGCTGTTTCAGGCTTATGTGATATGTGAAACTCATGTCACACTGAACACACTTGTAAGGTTTCTCTCCAGTGTGAACTCTCACGTGAATCTTAAGGTTTCCTTTAATTGTGAAACTCTTTTCACACTGAAGACACTTGTAAGGTTTCTCTCCAGTGTGAACTCTCATGTGCAGCTTAAGGTTTCCTTTAACCGTGAAGCTCCTTCCACACTGAGGGCAGGTGAAAGGCTTCTCTCCAGTGTGAATTCTTAAGTGATACTCGAGGTTTGCTCTGTATATGAAGCCCTTTCCACAGTGAGGGCACAAGAAAGGCTTCTCCCCGATGTGAACTTTTACATGACTCTCAAGGTGATTCCTGTCTGTGAAACTCTTTTCACACTGATGACACTTGTAAGGCTGCTCTCCAGAGTGAACCTTTATGTGAATATTAAGGTCTCCTTTAATTGTGAAGCTCTTTCCACACAGTTTGCAGGTGAAAGGTGTCTCTCCAGAGTGAATTCTCATGTGATCCTCCAGGTTTGCTCTGTTTGTGAAACTCATTCCACATTGATGGCACATGTAAGGCTTCTCCCCGATGTGAATTTTTACATGATTCTCAAGTTGATTCCTGTCTGTGAAACTCCTTTCGCACTGATGACATATAAAACAGTTCTCTCCTGAGTGAATCCTCATGTGATGATTAAGGTATTTTCTACATCTGAAGCTCTTTCCACACTGATCACAAACAAACGGATCCTCTCCAGTGTGAATTCTCATGTGAGTCTTAAAATTTTCTTTTTGCATGAAGCTCTTTCCACACAGTTTGCATTCGTAAGGCTTTTCTCCAGTGTGATTTGTCATGTGGCCATTAAGATCTCTTTTCCGTTTAAAACTCTTTCCACACTGAGAGCAGACGAACGGCTTCTCTCCAGTGTGAATTCTCATGTGGACATTAAGACCTCTTTTCTCTTTAAAACTGTTTCCACACTGAGAGCATGTGAACGGTTTCTCTCCTGTGTGAATCTTCATGTGAGTCTTAAGTTGTCCGTTTAGTGAGAAGCTCTTCCCACACAGTTTGCAGGTGTAAGGCTTCTCTCCAGCATGAATTCTCATGTGGGTATCAAGGTTTTTTTTCTGTGTAAAACGTTTTCGACACTGAGGGCATGTGAACAGATTCTCTCCAGTGTGGATTTTCAAGTGGCCTTTAAGGCCTTGTTTTTGAGTGAAACTCTGCCCACATGGTTTGCAGGTGTAAGGTTTCTCTCCAGTGTGAATTCTCATGTGGACTGAAAGGGTTTTTTTCTGTGTAAAACTCTTCCCACACTGACAGCATTTGAATGGCTTCTCTCCAGTGTGAATTCTCATGTGAGTCTTAAGATTTCCTTTTAGTGAGAAACTCTTCCCGCACAGTTTGCAGGTGTAAGGCTCCTCTCCAGTGTGAATTGTCATATGGGTATTAAGATTTCTAGCTTCTGTTTTATGGGTCCTTGAGTAACTAAATGATCCTTCACCAGGCATGAAGTTTTTCTCTTCCATTTCATTCAGTTCTTGAATCTCCTCTTTCAGTGCCATCAGGTCTAGGGTGAACAGAATAAAAAAACAAGTGAACACCAGTTTAACAGCACAAAGCAACAGACATGAAAACATTTAGACCTGTAATGCCAGAACCTCTTCTTAATACTGTTAACGCTTAACTTTCTTTAGGAAACATCCCAAATACTACCCTTCATAAAAACCCACAGAAGAGCACGGCACCTCTCCTCTTTCAGTGCCATCAGGTCTAGGGTGAACAGAAACAAAAACAAGTGAACACCAGTTTAACAGCACAAAGCAACAGACATGAAAACATTTAGACCTGTAATGCCAGAACCTCTTCTTAATACTGTTAACGCTTAACTTTCTTTAGGAAACATCCCAAATACTACCCTTCATAAAAACCCACAGAAGAGCACGGCACACCTGTGGGGTGTCCAAAAAAAATATACCACAGGTCCCTTGATTTAAAAAGAAGAATGGAGTCAACACATGTTCAGGAAAGATTAAAGTGGGTTTTTACTATACAAAAACCAAAACAAGGCAAGTCTGACATTCTGATACATTTTCAAGTTGTTACTGACAAAAGGGCACCTATTATGCAAAATTCACAATAAGGCTCCACCCTATTCTGCAAAAGGGGGTGGGGAGCAGCAGCTCATTTTCATTTAAAGATACAGGCACGAAAACAGCGTGTTTCTGCTTCCACTCAAAATAGACATTTTCAAAATGATATAATAATGGATCTGTGGGGTATTTTGAGCTGAAACTTGACACCTGAGACTTGTATTACATCTTGTAAAAGGGGCATAATAGGGGCCCTTTAAATGATATTGGTAACGATGAAAGATGTGTCCATAGTTGGTTAACCGTGCTTTTGGAAAATGATCTCCTGAGCGTTAAGCCCAGTTTAGCCCAATCATGTTCCTGGATATCTACATTCCTACAAAGTTCAGTTTCAACCCCAATCAAACACACCTGGACCAGCTAATTAAGATCTCAACTCAATTGTATATAGCACTTACAAAACTAGACCAAATGCTGTACATAAGAGCTTAAGCAAAAGCCTAAAACTTACAATCTTAGCATGCACTGATGGGGCTCCAGAAACATGGTTAAGAAGCACTGAATTAGACACATCTGGCCAGCAGAAAGCAGAAGTTGATGTGATTGATAAGGATGTAACACGTTTTAAATTCAACCCCAATTCCAGAAAAGTTGGGACATTTTGTAAAATGCAATAAAATAAAAAATCTATGATTTTTTAAAATCTCTTTAACTTTAATTTACTTGACAAAAGTACAAACACCTCACATTGGTTTCATACAGATTACTTTATCAGAGATTTTGTTTTCGATAAGATTTACTTCATTTAGACATATGTCTCATGTCTGTGTACACAAATAAAAGTAGACCCTTCACAGATTTGTGGGCCGAGTCTGGCGCTGTTTTTTTCACAGTCTGGTGTGAAACAGCATTTGGCTGAGCTCTGGCTGGAGTCTGGCCAACCAAAAGAAACTAAAAGCAAGTTGTATCTATTTGGCTGAGCCATGGCTGGAGTGTGGAGAAAAAAGAAAATATTCGGCTGAGATCTGGGTGGGTTTTGGCTCGCTGAAGATTAAATAAAAGATCTCTGGCATCAATGATTTAACAGTAAAACAGACTTGTGTAAGATGTGTTTTCCTAATTTTATAAATCCTTTACAATATTTATTTTAATAGCAGATACTTTTGGACATTATAATTAATTAAAGAAAAGTTTATGTACTGAAATCAACTGAGAAATAAAACATGATTGTGTTTTTATCCAAACAAAACCGCAGCTCCCCAGTACTGCTCGGTCTAATGTGGAGGACAATGCAATCCAATGCATCTTGGACATAGTAGTTGATTTACATCTACGGCGTTAAATCCGCTTTACAAAAAACACTACTTTTCCCAGAGCGCACCCCGAGACGAGCAGCAGCGCACACCCTGCCTAGCCAGCCACTCACATTTACCAACAAACTCTGGCAGTGAAATTCAAACTGATGTTAGAACTTTTGTGATCCCGCCATACCTTGGTTTTGTCTTTTGGAGCTTTAATACATCAAGGTAAGTTCATTCTTCTTTTAAAATCTCAACTAACGTTAACATGTAGGTTTCATCCATTCTTCTACAGTGTCTTACTTGATTGGCCTTTTGTTCGTGTTTAACTCTTTTCTGTCATTGGATTTCATTTGTTTTTATGTTAAAGGTACTACAATTATTCTCAGTCCCCATTTACAGTGCATAACGGAAAACATGTGGTCTTACATTGAGTGAAGTAACGTGAAAAAGGGCTGTTAAAAGAGACAAGATGTTTGAATCTGGGGGAAAAGGAATTAAAAAGTATTGTAAATGGAGATTTTGTGCTACGCTTGGACACAATCTACACAAGTATGACAACTAAGAGTCATGATTGCTTTTCTGTATTGGCCTTTATATTACCTAATTTTTTTAATAAGTTGTTTATTCACATTTGTGTTTTGCTTGCAGAAATCATGTGCCACACAGTCAGCTTTGTTGACACTGAAGAAGTTGAGGAAGTTGAGGTTATGCCTGCAATCTGGGTGAAGAATGGTGTGTGTTTATGGCCTCCATATAAACATTTAAATCAATTTTATTGTTTAAGGTAGTTATTTCACCTGCTTTCACTAGACCACAATAAAAGAATTTAAACTTTTTCCCTAGGCTTAAGCCTAGTCCCAGACACCAAGTGTTTGAGGCAACCCCTGGAGTATTTGTCTGCATATAAAGTTAAAATTACGCATACTGCAAGTATGTATACATCCTTTCTGTATACAGCATGTTTAATTTAAAAGGCTAAATGGTAGAAAACCTTTCAGATTGCATAGATAATTACAGTGAAGCATGCTGGAAGCTCTTGCAGAACAGACCGATCTCCAGTCAGACTCCCTGATGCCACCAAAACGCTAAATAAAGTAAGATTGTGTGTATTATGGAATTCCTTGATACAGACTTGTCTAACAGGTCTTTGTATCATTGTGCAATTTAACAAATTAACATGCACATTTCTTTTTTTAACTGCAAAAAAGGGAATATTTCGCTGAATAGTATATTCACATGTAGGGCTGTGACGGTCACCGCGGTGGTTGGTTGGCACTGCAGTTGTCTACGGTCACCGGCGGTAGTGCAGGTGACGTCACGCACTCTATAACAAGCATAATACGAAGTTTTGTATACGAGTGTAATAACAGTAATAGTTGCAAATAGTCTATGCTAATTCACAAATGACCTCAAACGCCATACACAGCGTTTCCTTTAGATTGGCAGGTTTGAGCGCAGGAAAATTCAGTTTATTCTGCATTCAGCAAGTTAATTTTGTGTTGGGCGATGGACCTTGTTGGGAAACCAAATACCATATCGCCGATCTGGAGCCATCTCTATTCATGTCACCCATCCGCGTTTGCACAATTGTCTTCAAGTTCCCGTGATCGCAAACGCCTGGCTGGTCAGGTTTGGTGAGGCTTTCTCCAAACTGGCCAAATACAAATGAGACAGCGATAAATGAAAGATGTTAACAAGAAATGTGGGAACGATTCCCATTTCAAAGAGAGCACGTGCAGACGAGGAGTTAATGCGCCGCTTGCTTGGCGGCGGAACAGTGAACCGTGTCTACACAACAGGTTTAGTCTGTCTAGTGTCTACAGGACATATGAACTCTGTGTCAGTACCTCATAAATAGGACGAGGCAGTTTACTGTTGGGGATTTGTCATGTCGTGCCGCATCCAGTGTAGCATCACTGATTATAATGAGTTCATAACCTAGCATTTTGTCGTGTCGTGTTGCACCGCGCCGCTCGCGTCCTGTGGACAGGGTGTATTTAAAGGGGTCATATGACGTTGTTAAAAAGAACATTATTTGGTGTATTTGGTGTAATGAAATGTGTTTATGCGGTTTAAGGTTAAAAAAACACATTATTTTCCACATACTGTACATTATTGTTTTTCTCCTCTATGCCCCGCCTTTTTGAAACGCGTCGATTTTTACAAAGCTCATCGGTCTGAAAAGCGAGGTGTGCTGTGATTGGCCAGCTATCCAGTGCGTTGTGATTGGCCGAATACCTCAAGCGTGTGACGGAAATGTTACGCCCCTCACCATACTGTGATGCTCTGTCCGGCCGGAGCGACGAGACAAAAACATGAAAACCCATTATAAAAGAGGCATTTGTTGCATCCAGTGGGGACATAATTACTGATTATAATGATGCGTTGCGTTGCGTTATCGCGCCACGCAAACATAAAACCATGTCTGCATTTGTGATCGGAGAAATGACAAACAAGCACTACTCTACACTGCTCAAAACTTGCGTTTGAATCGTCAGTGGCAAATCCTTTAAATATGAAAACGTACTTAACAGTCTGTGAGTCAGAACAGCCGGCATTGTAGTCTACTCTCACAGGATCAGTAAACAGTCCTCCATAAAATGTGCAGTTCTGGGGACACTGTGGCGTTGCGGGTGAGTTCTGGTCTGCTTCAGGCCTGGTTCTGGCATTCTTCAGGCGAGCAGCTTAAGGGCCATTCGAGGGGAGTGGGCCGTGGTGGTATGTGGGCCACAACAACAGCCTACATTCAACCAGATAAGGCCCACAACCAATTTGCTATCTGGGATGTATTACACTTATATGTACAATCAAAAATAACAGAGCATTATAAGTTCTTTTTGATGTTATCAGGAACAATTTTTAAATTTGTAAAAAGTGATGGCACCGGCAGCTGTCGACCCCAGGAGGTTCTCCAATCGTTATAATGCATAAAGTACATAAAAGTATTGTGTATATTTTAAAGGCTTAAGTCTTTGCTTAGGTCTATTTTTTATTACCACACACGCAAAATCTGGTTACTCAATTAATTTGATAAGTGTGCCTGGAAATAAAGCCCCGATTTGATAAAGTGCTTTGATAAAGATCAGTTATAGACAGTTAATCACTCACATTTCATTCATGGTTTGCTTTTTGCTAAATAAATGTATTTGCCAGATACTCCTATATCATGAAGTGATAGAAAGGAATCATTTTCATTGTTGTGGCTATTTATTATTTTTCCTCATTTATTTGGTGACGTCAGTGATTTTGTCACGAGTTGTGTGTAAATAGTACATGGTGGAGGAAATAATACTACATAATTAGTCAATGCGTTCCCCCGAGAAAGCCTGCAAAGATCTGAAATGGGTTGCGATCGAATGTAAAGTTTCTTGGGGAAACATCTGCAAGAGAACAGAAAACACTGACTTATAATTTTCCTTCCCACCTAGTATTTTTCCTCCGTAAAATAGAGATAAAGAGATGAATGACCGAAGAAACCGACCTGTTTGTTCCTCAGTATCTTCATGTTTGACTCTGAAAGCTTCTTCAATCTTCATGTCTTCTCTCTCCTCTTTAATAAACTCCATCTTTATGTGATGGCACCGGCAGCTGTCGACCCCAGGAGGTTCTCCAATCGTTACAATGCATAAAGTACATAAAAGTATTGTGTATATTTTAAAGGCTTAAGTCTTTGCTTAGGTCTATTTTTTATTACCACACACGCAAAATCTGGTTACTCAATTAATTTGATAAGTGTGCCTGGAAATAAAGCCCAGATTTGATAAAGTGCTTTGATAAAGATCAGTTATAGACAGTTAATCACTCACATTTCATTCATGGTTTGCTTTTTGCTAAATAAATGTATTCGCCAGATACTCCTATATCATGAAGTGATAGAAAGGAATCATTTTCATTGTTGTGGCTATTTATTATTTTTCCTCATTTATTTGGTGACGTCAGTGATTTTGTCACGAGTTGTGTGTAAATAGTACATGGTGGAGGAAATAATACTACATAATTAGTCAATGCGTTCCCCCGAGAAAGCCTGCAAAGATCTGAAATGGGTTGCGATCGAATGTAAAGTTTCTTGGGGAAACATCTGCAAGAGAACAGAAAACACTGACTTATAATTTTCCTTCCCACCTAGTATTTTTCCTCCGTAAAATAGAGATAAAGAGATGAATGACCGAAGAAACCGACCTGTTTGTTCCTCAGTATCTTCATGTTTGACTCTGAAAGCTTCTTCAATCTTCATGTCTTCTCTCTCCTCTTTAATAAACTCCATCTTTATAATAGTGTCTCTCAGTCGCTTCAGCAGGAGTTTATCTGTGTGTTTAAGATCAGAATAATTAACAGAAAGATAATAAACCCAAACTAAATCTCTGTGTGCGTCTCAATCAGCTCCCTAGTTCAGTAGTCAGCACACTAGTTCAGTAGTCAGCGCACTAGTTCAGTAGTCAGCGCACTAGTAAGGGAGTCAGTCATCACTAGAGTTAATGCAGTTATTACCTAAACAGCGTGTTTCTGATGAACTGCTTCACTAGATAGGGAGCGAAATCAGACGCTTCTTTTCTGAGACTCATGAGTGGATGGCTTTACTCACACCACAACAACAACAACAACAATACTGTCCATTAACGTTATTAGACACATTATAACGTTACATTAAAAATAATTAATCAATGTATAGGTACTCTATCAAACTTTATGAACGGGTTGTACTGATTGAAACGCTTTAGAAGATGAAAAACACAAACCTTGTTCTTCAGCAGAATCGCGCAGCCTTATGACGTCACGCCGCCTCGCCAAAATAAAAGTCCTGTTCCGACCATCACATCCAGAAAACACGTGCAAGTGCTTCAGATAAAGGGTTGTGTGGAAGGATAGAGTGCAGATGCCACTGTGCTTCTTTCACAAGGTTGGCTTATTTCGAAATATAATCATATAGATGTACTCGAGTATCTTGAAAGGATAGTAAAGAACTGTTGAATATTTCAAACTTATCAAGAATCTGTTGTTAAACATTAAGTTTGTGGTTGCAGAAAGATCTACTGACTAAAATGGAACCATATGATCATTATGAGCTCTTCGTGAGTCGGCAGGTGGTGAAAATAAAGTTATAGTCAAGTTCACATAGCTAATATTTTCTGGAGTGAACTCTCAAGTGAGCCTGGAGCTCTTTCCACACTGATGACAGGTGAACGGCTTCTGTCCAGCGGGACTGCGCATTCAGTTCTGGACTCTCATCTTTCAGCACCATTAGATCTAATTAAAAAAGACAAATTAAGCCGAGTTTGATGGCACAAAGCAACACACATCTATGTTAGATCTGATACACACTGAAAGATTTCTCATCTCAGAATTTGTAATCTCAGAATCTCTTCTTCGTGTTGTTAACTGTTGCCTTTTTTAGAACATATTTAAAATTAAAAAAAGTGGTGCAGTCCATGAAAGCTAGGCGTTATTAAATACCTTATCACTTGGCCCAGGAGACCTGGTTTATTATAGACCAGGGTTCCCCAAATCCAGCCCTGAAAGGCCAGTGCCCTGCACATTTTAGTTCCACACCTGGACAAACTAATCGAGGTCTTCAGAGTTACTAGAAACTCGCAGGTAAGTGAGTTTGATCAGGGCTTGAGCTAAACTCTGCAGGACAGTGGCCCTCCAGGGCTGGATTTGACTACGCGAGTGCATTATATTAAAAGGGCTGTGACTGTAAAGGATTATTGGTGATGGGTTTAAAGACTTAGTTTAACTGATTTTGACTGTCTGAGTGAAAAAGTGCTTGTAGTACGTCAGAAATAGAATGGGGCGTCAGTTTGACCCTGGACATCCGATCTAAATAGCATTGCATCATTTGATCGTGCTGAACACACTCAACACCCCCGTAGAAGCAGGCATGGCCGTTCACACCTGGTGTATCCAGGGGCGTAGATTTCGTCTAACAGTAGGGGGGGATAACATTTCTCAAGAGCCATTTTTGAAGGGGACACAAATGATGCAGCTAAAATTGTACTTGTAAGAATATGTACACACAGAGGAACAGTGCTGGGGAAAGTTACTTTTAAAAGTAATGCATTACAATATTGCGTTACTCCATAAAAAAGTAACTAATTACGTTACTTAGTTACGGAAAGTAATGCGTTGCGTTACTTTTGCGCTACTTTTTAAATCTGGTTCACACCACAACAACAACAACAACAATACTGTCCATTAACGTTATTAGACACATTATAACGTTACATTAAAAGTAATGAATCAATGTATAGGTACTCTATCAAACTTTATGAACGGGTTGTACTGATTTAAACGCTTTAGAAGATGAAAAACACAAACCTTGTTCTTCAGCAGAATCGCGCAGCCTTATGACGTCACGCCGCCTCGCCAAAATAAAAGTCCTGTTCAGACCATCACATCCAGAAAACACGTGCAAGTGATCAGATAAAGGGTTGTTTGGAAGGATAGAGCGCAGATGCCACTGTGCTTCTTTCACAAGGTTGGCTTATTTCGAAATATGATAATATAGATGTACTCAAGTATCTTGAAAGGATAGTAAAGAACTGTTGAATATTTCAAACTTATCAAGAATCTGTTGTTAAACATTAAGTTTGTGGTTGCAGAAAGATCTACTGACTAAAATGGAACCATATGATCATTATGAGCTCTTCGTGAGTCGGCAGGTGGTGAAAATAAAGTTATAGTCAAGAACAACACTGCAGAGGAATGGCTTACTATTATTAGTGCAGCAGGGAGACCGTGGCAAATTAGACCACTCCAAGCTGCTGCGGTCGCGCCGAGACAGCGCTCGTGTCCGTTGTAGACATTACTTTCCTTCACAGTGTTGCCAAGTCCGCGGTTTTCCTGTGGAATTGGGCTATTTTAACACTGTTGCCGCGGGTTGTTGTTCATGTCCGCGGGTTGAAGCGACCCCAATAACGTGATATTTAGTCCCTGGAATGTGAATTTTACTGGAAGATCACTAATTAAAATACTAAGTAAAAGGCCTCAAATTTGAAGTACAATCTGGGATGTCTTTTTCTATCAATTCTTCAATAGGTAGATCTTGTCTTTCATAAAGGCCGAGGTCAGGGATCTTGGGCCTAAAAAGGTTGGTGACCACTCATCTAGATAGTGAACAATTTTGTTTGACATTGATATCGCTGCGAATTTGTAAGTTTAAAAAAAAAAGTGATTAATTGGGATTCCAAATTTTTCATTAAGGTCTTTAAAGGAGCGGGGGACCCCCTCGAAACGCAGATAGTTTGGGCTAGTTTTGAGTAGCAGTTGGGCGGGTTTGGTTATGAGAACCTGGCAACTCTTTCCCTCAAGCAGGTAACATTATTATTATGTAGGATATCAGACCGAATCAGACAATCTAAGATTTGGTCAAAACCAAGTTGAGGCATGAGGAGTCACAAAAATTCCACAGAGGCCCAAGACACCAGGATGTCATAAATCAGCCCCTAGCCCCTCTGAAGCAAGCCTAAACCTAAACCCCTGTCCCAGAACAGTTTTCAACATTAACACAAAAGAACACTTATTGCCAAGTCCAAGGAGATTGTCAATTTTGGGGGCAAGTTATCAAGAATAATGGTCAAAAGAGATGCACAGCGTGACCGCCACATGGAAACATGTGACAGTGATCACAAGCTTCAAATTGACTTCCCCCACTTCACGACAAAGAACAGACTGTCGGAAATTCCTTACAGAACGTATCCTTACGTCCACAGAATGCCAAAGAAACTTCATTTCCATGTGAATATGCATCTAAATGACACTAAAAGGACTCGAGCAACTAAAATAATCACTTCATCCGATGTTTAAGTGAATAAAATAGCCTTGACAGCCTTAATTACCAGAGTTCCTCAACTATTGTCTTTGTTCTCTCTCACCGGACTCGTGTGTGTGTGTGTAGGTAATGTAAAAGAGGAAAGCAGGCATTTGGACCAAAGCACTGTGAGGCAAAGGAGGAGGAGCCTCAAAATGTTTATAAACTTAAAAGCATTTTAAAAATATGCATAGCGGATTCATCGAAAAATACATTGCCATCATCTGTATTAAAGAGAAAATAATCACTTCATCCGATGTTTAAGTGAATAAAATAGCCTTGACAGCCTTAATTACCAGAGTTCCTCAACTATTGTCTTTGTTCTCTCTCACCGGACTCGTGTGTGTGTGTGTAGGTAATGTAAAAGAGGAAAGCAGGCATTTGGACCAAAGCACTGTGAGGCAAAGGAGGAGGAGCCTCAAAATGTTTATAAACTTAAAAGCATTTTAAAAATATATTTTGCCCTCCATATATTTCAGTCCAAGAAAATACATTCACATGTAACATGTGACAATCCCCTCTTCACTGCCACTGAATGAATGAATGAATGAGCCCTTTATTGTCACTGATCACAGGTACCAGCGAAATTAGCCATCCACCTGTCCATACATACAATATGACAAGGGGGTAGACAGGACAGGAGGACAGGGAATTTTTTTGAAGAAATACAGCATAACATGAGGGAGGGGAGGAGATTAAAAAAAAAACAGACCCCAGACTATGCTCCTATGGGGAGCACAGTGTGGGAACAGGAAAAAAACACCTCTTACATATTCAGCATCACTTGAACACAAACAAATAATACCGTATATACATGCATAAATAAAATTAAAGTCAACAAAGTGCTCTGTAACGAGAAGGAGAGGTAGGATTTCTGTGAAAGTAAAATTAAATGTGAACAGATTTTGATAAATCCAGTAGAAGTGTAAGCACAAACATATACAGTAGATAAGTACACACACCCATACATATAGACAGATACATTATTAGTACCGTACTTACTTTCAAGTATTTCATTTTTCATCCTCGTTCTCTTTTTTTAGATTCATGTTCTCGTCCCTCAGCTGAGCAGGAAATTCTGTGTTATTCCCTTGAGGTCATACTAGTATACACATTTTAGAGTGGCCTTTTATTGTGGCCAGCCTAAGGCACACCTGTGCAATAATCATGCTGTCTAATCAGCATCTTGATATGCCACACCTGTGAGGTGGATGGATTGTCTCGGCAAAGGAGAAGTGCTCACTAACACAGATTTAGACAGATTTGTGAACAATATTTGAGAGAAATAGGCCTTTTGTGTACATAGAAAAAGTCTTAGATCTTTGAGTTCAGCTCATGAAAAATGGGGGCAAAAACAAAAGTGTTGCGTTTATAATTTTGTTCAGTGTATGTTAAGGCCATGTATGTGCACAATACATGTCTAATTTAAATATGCTAGTGTATTTAAACAACATATATGCAAACATTCTGTATGCTCATATTGTCACGAATCCGGTCTATGAACTTCCGTTCACTCACCACCAGAGGTCACCCGCTCACTACATGGACTCTCACACTACACAGACTGTTACACTATACCCTGCACTACATTTCCCATCATCCATTGCACTGATTGCACACAGCTGTAACCAATCACACGCCCACCTGAAAGCCATTACACACACTATATAACACCTACCCAGATCCTGCTCAAGTCGCTGAGTATTGTTCTGCATTTATCACTCTCCTAGTGTTAGCTGCTTTACCAAGCCATCCCGTGATTCCTAAGTTAAAGTTTAGTCTTGTTCATATTCTGTTTACCCGTGTTTTGATCTTAGCCTGTTTTCTCATCTTGTCTGATCTCTACCTGCCCTGAAGTTTATAGCCTGCCTTGGATCTCTCTCTCTCTCGTCTTGTCGTTTGGACTCTGTTTGCCCCTGCCTGGACTATTACTGTGTACCTGGATTATCTCTCTCTGTCTAGCCCTCTGGATGTCATTTGCTGATCGGAGACCCTCGTCTGCTCTTGGATTATTCTTTGTGTCTTGCCCATACCATACCTGTTTGCCATTGTTTGACCCTGCCTGTGTTCTGACCATGTTTATAAATAAAGCTTGCACATGGATCCTCACGCCTCACGTCTCGTCTGCCACATGCAAAAAGCTTTTTGATTGGAGTCTTACAATCAAAAAGAGGTTTTTAATCATCGGCGATTCCAATCTGGCCAGAACTCCCACCTTTAACATACCGGATCTGCAAATTGACAGCTTTCCAGGGGCGAAATTCGTGATAAAGGAGATTCAGAGGGTCCAGAGCGCAGCAATGTCTCGTTCACCAGAGACGGAACTCTTTATCCCAGTGGTCAATTTTTCCCGTGCACTCCCCATCGAGGAACAGATGCATTTGGAGCATCTCAATTCTTTCATTCAGAAGAACACGCATTCTAATCCCCCTTTACCATCGGCTCAGTTTATAGTCGAGAACGATCATATCCATTGGAAGTCGGCTACTGCAAGGGCGATGTTAGAGCATTGGGCCCGACAGTTAAACTTAAGTTTGGTTCTTTTGAAAGGTCTCTCGTTCATTCCAGCTCCCCATGGGTTTAAAACACAGACAAAATTATTATTGAAGAATTTACAATCGTACCACCGTAGACTAAAGTTAGAAACATATTTTGAAGGTAAAAAACAGCAAGTGCCTTTCACCCACGGTTCAGATTGGACACCAGCCCTGTCCAGCCAACCCAACCAAATAACTCTGATTACTACACTTACCACCACTTCAACTGGGGCCAAACTTATCAGTGGGTGAAAAGAAATCAATAAATGAACTCAAAAGAAACAGAGACTTCATTAATAAACCCGCTGATAAGGGGAATGCGGTCGTGATCATGAACAGGGACCAGTTTGTGTGGGAGGGACTCGGGCAATTAGCAGCAACTCAACATTAGGCCCTTTCGCACCGCTTTAGTTCCAGAACTAAATGTACGGTACTGAAGTACTGGGACGATTTTGCGCGAACTATTTCCCAGTACCATTTAAAGGGTTGCATTCGCACTGACAGTGTGTACTAAAAAGTGACGTAAGCCAGTCGACAGCGACGTCATTTGTGCACAGCGTTCAACAACAGAAAAAAAGAACTACGTTAACAACAGGAGGATGGAGGACGCTGTGATCGGAGCGGTGCGTTTGTTGTGTCTCGCGCGTTTCACAATAATGGACATGGAAAATCGACGTATACGTAAAGAGACTGAAAGAATGGAAAGGAGGACTAAGAATCTCCAACGAGTGCTAGCAGTGCTACATTTGCTACAAGTGCCTGCACTTCAGCGTCCGTCCGTCTATCACTGTTCTCCATACTTGCAAAATAAATTGACATGCTTACAGTATGTTTACACAGCGTTTTAAATCATGGCGGGGGAGGGCGGTTTCATACGCGTTTGGCCAATCAATGTCTACTTACGTCACGAT
>NW_015506976.1:65557-90342 GCF_001515645.1 Sinocyclocheilus grahami
TCCACAATTAGTTCTGGTACTATGAAAAGGTTCCTGCGGTGCAAAAGGCCCTATTATCATCCCTTAGAGGAACCCATGTACCCCCAAATGATGGTTGAAGTTAAACAAATTTTAGATGAGATGTGTGAGAATGGCATTATTAATGGTAGACCGAAAAAATATCTCCTAGGGTCAGAAACTCTAGGAGATTTTATCTACTGCCTAAAATCCACAAAGATCCGAAGGATTGGAGCCTGCACTTTTCAGATTCCTCGGGAGGAGCCCATTGTGTCCGACTGCAGTAGAGGAACTTACCGTATTGACCCGAATATAAGACAATGTTTTTTTTTTGGAAATACATCTGAAAAAACGTGGTCATCTTATATTCAGGGTCTAGACTTTGACATGTCAATAATACACCCACAACAATAGGTGGCGCCAAATACGCATAAAACGAGTGTGCCATGAAATACGTAATGTAATGCGTGTTGTAAAGATCACGAGTAAAAACAAAAGAAAAAGAAAACCTTACAGCTGCATGAGTCGGGACTGTCACGTTAGCCTGATGCGACCAAACTCCCTTTGTGATTTTAAAACGTAAGACAGTACCCAGATTTAAAGACTACGGTAAGATTTAACGTTAATAAGATTTTGGTAGGCTACTATTAGATGGATAGCCTAAATGTCCTAATTCAGATGGGCTACCTGTTTTTTTTTTGTTTTTTTATGGTATATCATAAAGTGTATATTTTTTTAATGTGATTGTTGGTACATTTTACCAGTTTTTACTATACTTTCAAAACAAAAATTAAAATAGGAAAAATATGCAATATGAAAATAATTGAAGACAAAATGTGTTTTACTGAGAAAAAACAAGATTTGTTTTTTAAAAAGCCTTTTTCCAAAAGGTACATCTGGAAAAAGGGGGGTCGTCTTATAATCAGGGTCGTCTTATATTCGGGCCAATACGGTATTACATAGCAGAACATATAAAATGACTTTGCAAATGAGAGCACTTCGATGGGCAAAACACAGCTTTCATCCCAAACACACTTTCAGGGAGATTATTATAAGGTTCCATAGAATCTGTTCAGAACAATCTCAATTTATTGCTGCCATGAGAACTCTTTTTCACAGTGTGGGGTGTTCCAGATCCTTTTTGAGGAAGATCCTGAAGTCTTTCTTAGACCCTACAGGTCACCCAGCCTCTAGCTCACAACCCAGGGACAAAATCATCCCTTTAAATAATTTTTCACATCAGAGCATCCAATTGTATAATGTGCTGAAGGAGAATTTTTCAAGTTCCTCATCCCCTCGCAGTATTTACAAAAACACAAGCCAATTGCAGCTTGCTGTAGAAATTGGAATTCAGAAAGAGAAAAAAGCTTTATTGCCAAGTATGTTTGCACATACAAGGAATTTGTTTCCTTTATTGTGGAGTAACAATGGTCCAGTATATTACTGTCTCTGGTGGGACATGTAACATGCTGTCTGTATTTTGGCAGTTCACGGGAAAGATTAGCTTTATTAAAGTCCCCTAGAATGATTAAAACAGAGTCTGGGTGTTGTTGTTCTGTCTCTGTGATCAGATCAGCGAGTTTCTGTAAAGCGGAGCTCACATGTGCTTGCGGAGAAATGTAAATACTCACGAGAATGAATGAGTTAAACTCCCGCGGCGAATAGAATGGCTTACAGTTAATGACAAGCACTTCTAGATCGGAACAGCACATCTTCTTTAACGCTGTAACATCTGTACACCACCTTTCGTTGATGTAAAAGCATGTCCCGCCGCCGCGTGATTTCCCCGTTGATTCTGCGTCGCGGTCTGCTCTGAACAGCTGAAAGCCCGGCAGTTGTAGCGCGCTGTCCGGAATGGCATCATTCAGCCAGGTTTCTGTGAAACACAGAGCAGCAGAGTGTGAAAAATCCTTATTTGTCCGGGAGAGCAGAAGAAGACCGTCCGTTTGGTTGGGTAGAGAGAGGAGGTTTGCCAGATGGATGCTCGGCAACGGCGTTCTGAATCCGCGCTGCCTGAGCTTCACGAGCGCGCCACCTCGCTTCCCTCGTCTGTGCGTCCTGACGCGCTTGATCAGCGCAGCTGCTCCGCCAACTACAAACATTCAGCAAAACGTCCGGATAAACGAAATCCGGTAGAAGATTGTGTGGTGTGTTCTGCCGAATGTTCAGCAGCTCATCCCTGGTAAAACTGATCGTGTTTGAGAAACAAAAAACAGGAAAAACTAACAAAAACAGTACAAACACTGGAGAGCCAAACACTGCGGCTGCCGTCTGCAGCGCCATCGTAGTCCGTAAAATTTGTAGAATTTGTCAGACATTAGTACAAAGCAGAGTTACAACAGCCTCTGTCCCCCCCCCCACACGTGCAATTGTACAATTGTCCCCCCACACTTAATTTTTTGTACAAAATGTTGCAGACAATACGTGGGCCAAACCAAAATCAGAGCCAAAAAGCGAAAAAAAATTGTGCCTAAAAAGACAGGTTTATGATGTTTAATACATTTGGCTGCTTATAGCCTTACCCTGGAGTTGGTTCACCCTCCGCCTATGAAAAAAACTCTTACCCCTTATTTACACTGCACACGTCTGCAAGAAATCAGCAACAGGCGATATCTCTGGCTATCGTCGATACACGATACTATCGTCTACCGGCACAACCCTAAATTGAAGGTTGTGATGACGATTAGTTTCCTTACCATAATGTATTCTCTTGAAAATTCTTTATTGTCAAATGTGTGTTGAATGTAAACTGCTATTAGGAATTTAACCATTCAATGTGAATTTATCTGAGAATATTCTTAAATAAGTAAATCTATTCAGTGATTGGTCCATGCGTATTTCGTCATCCAAAATCCCGTTTGTGGCACAGCAAAGTGTCGTGAATCAACTCTAAGACTGACACTTAAGATTTAGTCCTACACTTCGCTTAAATTACAACTGAGATGCGTGATAACTAACTTTTAAGCGCAGCTTTGAGCCAAGAATTTTTTTTACACTTAAGTCAATTCTTAGCAGCGTCCTGAGCAAATAGTTTAATTTTGTCATTCAATAGATATCATTGTCATATCCTCATACTTTTTTTATATATTAAACTAATTTGTAATTAATTATCTTTAACTATCACTAACTTTTCATAATAAACTCTTCACTATCACTGAACTAAATGTAACGAGTGAAAAAGATGTGGCCCTTTTAAGAGTGAGCGCTCACTTCTGAACTGTCTGCATCACATGTGCGCCACGAGCTCACATATATGCGGGTAAATTATTCAGTTCACTTATCTGGATGTTGAGTTTCAGAGGAACTCTGAAAGCGCGCTGCAATGCTCAAGCGAATGCTAATCAGTCATTTAAATGTAAAGCAGCAAGCTCATTGGCTGTGTATGCATCTGTTGTGGATTTTTCTTGGGTGCGGCCAATGAAGTGGAGAAGCAGAGTTCCAGATGTCAAAATAAGACTTTATTTAACAAAGAAACAAAGCCGGGAAGACAGTCACAGCATTCCAAAGTCTTTGTTTGTCAGCTCATATTATATACCCTTTGTTCTCTCCAAATTTGGTCATTTTCTGTTTTTTCTTTGTTCCGGTTATTTTTTATTGGTTATAGATACCTGATTTGCCACAATTGTTTCCAACCCTTTTGGCCTTGTTTTTTAATGGTGGAATGTGGTCCGATCAGCCATTTTTAAAAAAAGCTTTTATTTCATTGGTTGGTAGTGGTCACATGAGGAGGTGTGCGTCAAATCCATCCACCTGCTCCTGATAATATTAGATTATTTCAAGTTCACAGGTGTACTGTCTAATGAAAGGTCCACTGTCTAATGAAAAGACCACTATACGTTCATCATTCCCCATCACTACATCCAGAGTTAACATAATTCAGCATATTAATTTATATACTGATTACTTTCATTTTCACATAACGTTCAATAAAATTACACAATACAACATGAACCAATCAGCTTGTGACAAGTCGTTTAATGCTAAGAATATCATCAGCTACGTTAAGGACCGATCAGCCTGCGCCATCTAGAGATTCATGACAGAACTTGGTATACAAGTAAAAGGAAAAAATTATTAAAAGATATGAGAGTTGTAATATTTGTTTGCTTGTTAGTTTTGGCATGTTTATACATAAACTTTAAATAAAAAAATTATCCTAAAGTAATCATTTAAAACTGTAACAATGTGGATCATACATTCAATATCTCTGGTACTTAGTGGAGAAGAGGAGAGAAGTAAGATCTTTTCTAGAAAGAGAAAAATATTTTTCTCCATCAAAAATTATGTTGAGACTGTCTAATAAAATATGTATGCTCCTCACCACACACCCCAAATAAACCTACCATCTCGATTTAGCTGTTATGGCCCTCGTCTTTTGAACACTATTTCGGGATTTTTTTACACCAACTTTTTTCTGACTTTCTGGATTTATTTTGATGTATCTGGGCATGGTGGCCAGTTGAGAGATGGACAGTGCACAGCCTGACTTGAACTTTGAAAGAGGTCTGTGTCATGGATTTAAAATTCTAACCCATAACGTGTGTTCTGCAGAAGAAAGTATCTTTTCTTATCTAGTAGTCTTTATGATCAGAAATATGTCATACAGTACCATGTGGTGGGTTTTGGTATTGCAGTGTACCAAATAATACTAGAGCCCACACGTCACTTATTGTGGGTGTGGGTATCAGATGGCACCTCCCTCCGTTCCTCGGGGGACCAGCCAAGGACTTTTTAACTTTGACAATGTAGCGAATCAGCTCATGGGGAAATATGAATAATTAACCATAACTAGTTATAATTAACTATTCATATATTAGATCCACTGTAGATATTTAGCTGACCACTCAGGGTCAACTGTCTTGTCAATTCTAAGACGTTAATTTCCTGGTTAAGGGAAATAACTTTCTTACTGTACAATTCTATAAGCTTGTAACGTAAATCTGCATGATTATTGACTCCGGTTATGAGCAAACAATGAACACGTCAAGTGTGATACAAGTAAGGTTTTATTAACTACATAAACACTTAAACTAGTCTAACATACTACATAAACACATTAAGCTGGTCTAACATACACATACACACACACACACATACAGTTGGTATAGGAAAGGGTTAAAGTTTAACTCAGCATAGAAAGAGGCATAAAGACTGAATTTTATGGAACACTTTGCATGTATATTCAACAGATCAAAGCCTTCAGGGAAACATCAGATTCTGAGTTCAAACACACCTTTGTAAAAAGGTGTAACTGATACTTAATGCATCAATTAAATCGACTAAGTTTGATACTTGCGAGTCTCGGCGGTCTGAAAGAGATTCCTGATGCAAATCTTAAAGCTTCCCGTAGATCTTGCTGAAGTTGGTTGAGGAGAAAGAACCAGTTTGAGTCAGAGTCACTTGATGAATGGAAAGGACTAGGCCAAAGAAAGGCCTGGCACAAATGCTTTGGTATCCTGAAGCGTTTTCTCACATTTTCTTAGCTTCTGACCGAACCACCGACTGAGGCGGGTCTCTTGAAGTGTGGCCTTTAAAGCCTGCAGAGATTCACGCCTCTCAAGATGGGCTTGCCCAATGGGGAAGTCCGGAATCTCAAGTGGGAGTTCTGCGTTTTTATGGCCCTTTGTCTCTAAGCATGGTATTTTGCATATGAAATTCACTTGGGTGTTGATGCAGAAATTAGTAATGATTCTTAGAACATCCATATGTTGCAGAGGTATCAGCATGTAATATGCACTCTCAGTTAGATCATCCGAAGACGAATTCATAGATACTAGACATGGTAGAGTTACTTATATGAATGAGTGGTTTATCGTAAGCATGAATAAAAATAGTCTATAATACAACAGATTAAATACAACACAGCAATAATATACACAATGGCCTGAAGAAAATGGGTGTTCATTCAAAGAAGGTTTTCCTATGAATTAATTAGTAGAAAAGTCAGTTTCTCCTGTGCATTTGTGCCTTTCTTATGAGGAAAATGAGGGAGTTTATCCCCTGCATTCCTTTTAGGCCATAAAACCAGTGATATCAGCATTGGTTACCATGGAACCAGAGGCCTGTTCTGCCTTTCTGAGGTGTTAGGTGCATTTCGGGGGAAGGGTCCATAGACCCTCGTAATTGGCCATTTGGTTAGGTGATGGGGAGTTCGATATTATTTGTTAAATATAACAAAAAGTTGTGTGTCTGATTGGTCAAAATGCTACATAATTCCCCCCTTTCGAACGTTGTTGTCCATCCAATAGACAACAGCGAGCGACGTAAAAGGTGCTGAACAATCCAGACACGCACCTGCCACTCACGGCTGGGAGACAGTGGTGGCTTCTCTGGCTATTGTTGCCTCCAGGAGTGGTTGTGGTGCCATGGTGGATGCTGTTAGGTGGTGTGCTGTGGTGATGTAGGCTGTAGCAAGGTGAGGGTCCTCGAGCTTGTGCAGCAGGTGTCGAGGCTGTGTCACCTGTCATCCTGAAGTGAGTTAGTCCGGGTAGGATGTTTTTGTGGTACCCACGATGTGGAACAGCCGGGTTAGACTCTCACTGGTGAGAGTGCAGGTGGTTCCAGGGATTGCAGGTAATTGTTATGGAGATTTTGTAGTGTGCAGAGAGTTTCAGACTGACCTAGTGATGATGGCAGGAGAGCAGCAGGTGGTTGTTAGCTCTCTGTTCTGCCCGAACGTCACTAGAAATCCGATGTTTGCGGTGTCGCTTGGCTCTTGTGGCGGCACCGACTTGAGCTTGCCTGAGTTGTGTTGGTAGAGCTTTCGCTGTTGGGCAGGTGGGCCCGCTGCTCAATCCAACGTTGTCTGGCTGCTTCTAGGGGTGTCGACCGGTTTCAAGGGATGCTCCTCCCTTGGAGGGGCCTGATGCTGTGATGCAGCAGTTAAGGAGTCAGAGGTTTGTCCTTCTCAATACTCCTTAGTTGAGTTTTGTTCAAGGAGCTCTTTTGCGAGTGTCAGCAGCTCCTGTAACCCAGAGGTAGGCATGTCCAGCTGTCCTTGTGTAGCCTCCGTTCAGCACCCGTGTGGAGGAGGATGTTGTGGTGGACTGCTGTTGGACATACCGTGGTGTTTGCAGGATGAGGACGCCTTTTCCCAGTGGTTGGTCTGGAACCTGGGTCTGTTGCCATGGTGATGGCTCTGTCCTCTTCTGGCTAGGGGCTTTCTGTAGAAGGGTTTTGCATTGTGGCACACCACACACCCCAAATAAACCTACCATCTCGATTTAGCTGTTATGGCCCTCGTCTTTTGAACACTATTTCGGGATTTTTTACACCAACTTTTTTCTGACTTTCTGGATTTATTTTGATGTATCTGGGCATGGTGGCCAGTTGAGAGATGGACAGTGCACAGCCTGACTTGAACTTTGAAAGAGGTCTGTGTCATGGATTTAAAATTCTAACCCATAACGTGTGTTCTGCAGAAGAAAGTATCTTTTCTTATCTAGTAGTCTTTATGATCAGAAATATGTCATACAGTACCGTGTGGTGGGTTTTGGTATTACAGTGTACCAAATAATACTAGAGCCCACACGTCACTTATTGTGGGTGTGGGTATCAGATGGCACCTCCCTCCGTTCCTCGGGGGACCAGCCAAGGACTTTTTAACTTTGACAATAAAGAATTAGAATTACAAAAATTGGAGGGCGTTTACCATCTGACCAATCTGAAGGTTAAGTGAGATTCTGGCAAGCTTCTAGAGCCTCTAATTATCAATACAAGAATGACAGCGTTGCGATAAAAATTTATTTATTAACAAAAATATATATAAGAGTAAAATATCACACTCGCTATATACTACTAAGGAAAATGACTAGACTACTAAGAAGATTGAATCAATAATCAAACAGAAGCTACAAACTATTACACAAATGGGTGTTAACTGAGTGAATGCCAAGTAAATGTGCAATGAATGGGTAGTTTGTTTATGGGGAAGTAAATTGTGGTCACTCTGGATACTGTATGGAATAGTAAATAAGCATTCACAATGAATACAGATAACGTGCCTAATGTATCTATCGGTATACACTGACCCTGGATAAACAGTCTCTACACAAATAGCAATCTCTTATAGCAACAACCTAATGCCAAGGCCTTTGGGAAAAGGTTTGGTTAGCTTATATTTATTACTAATCCCCTTCTTTCCAACTGTAGTGATGTGATTGGGTCGTAGCATTCCAGGTGTCCTACATTTCCATCCTGAGGAGCTTGTTGCCTTGTCCCAAAATAGGTCTTTAGGACCTTGTGAATACTTTATTTATTTTCCAAACCTTTTCCAAAGTCCTTTTGGCAATGTCTGAACTAATAGAGTCCCAAGTGTAATGTGAATTGGTTGAGGTATCACCCAGATGTACATATCTGTGTCAGTGGGTGAGATCACATTGGCCAGTTGTGGTTTCCACTGTGTGTACACAGTTCCCTGGATGAATAACATGTATAGGACATGTTCCTTACAGTATTCCTGTCAATTTTTGGTGGTTTCAAGCCAATGTGTGTATATAGATTGTCTCTCTCTTGGGGCCTTTCTTTGTCCTTGCTAACCCTGGCCTAGGTTGTTTGTATCTTGGCTCCAGACGTAGAGAGCAGAGATGAACAATGGGCATTGTGCCTGTGATTAATGGGCCATTGATGTAGTATCTCCTGTCCTCCACCTCTGGCAATCCTGATTACAATGATCCTTTAGTTGTTGTTGAGTTTCCTATCAAATGAGATAGGAAACCCTCTTGTCTAAACCACAAATTCCTATTGTGACGTGTAGACTTCTGGTGCCATTATGTCTGTTGTTCACGACATCAGTTTGTCCAGTGATTAAATGGATCACAAATGTTCTTCTGTCATGACAACTCTTGGAGGGATTGGCATGGTAATGTACATGACAATATCAATTTATTTTGTCTTGGCGGAATAGATCTGCTACTCTGCTGCTGCAGAGCAAGTACCGAGACTTGCTACTGCCAATACATCAACAACATGCTGCTGTGAGCATGTAAGAAATACTGCTGCTGCACAACCCCCATATAGCGTACACGAATCACCTCGTAGCAGATTTATACAGGTGGAGCTGGGGAAGGTGGAGGGTTTCTGAAGTGCGTTGCAAAACTGCTACAACAAACAAAAGCCAGGTATTTGAATATTAAGCAGTAAGCTCATTGGCTACCGATACAGGAGAGAACCAATCAGCTGCCATGTGACAATGATGTCGCCAGGTCAGATTGAGCTAGACCTATCGGACTGCGCCATCTAGAGTTTCATGCCAGAACTCTGTATTTTTTTAGAGATCCAGAACAGTATGTGTCAAATCTAGATTTCTAACTTCTAGATGGCAATGAAAATCATTAAAAATGAATTAATACAAATGTGGGATTTGATGAGTTTGTGTGCATGTGGACATTAGAGAGAGGGTTTACAAGTGTGTGTTTGTGTTTTAATCCGACACAGAGACACTGAGGAATAAACCCTAAATCCAGCATAGAGGGGTTCAGTGACTGTAGTGTTGAATGTGTGTAAGTGTGTGAGTGTGTGTGTGTCAGAGATGCTGTAGAAGGACAGCGTACCAGCCGACCAGTCCAGATACACTCCTACTCTCTTAGTGGAAGAACGGTTGGCAGGTAAATCAGTGTAATTATTATTGTGTCGGACAGCAAATCCTTCATCAGAACACCCCAGACTCCAGGATTTGTCACTGAATCCAAACCAACAGTCATCGATGCATCCTTTCCTGCTGATTCCTTTATATGCCACTGATATTTCAGCATGCCCAATCCATTCAGCCTCCCAGTAACAGCGTCCAGTCAGACTCTCTACACACAGAACCTGAGGAATATCATCAAATCTGTCTGGATGATCAGGATACGGCTGTTCCTCTAACACACGTGTCATCTTCCTGTTTTCATCAGACAGGACGAGACGAATGTTTGCTGTGTTTGGATCCAGTGTGAGATCACAGGCATCTGAACACAAGAAGAGAGAAACATCAATGAGTGAGTGAGTGTGTGTGTGTGCTTGTGTGTGTGCTAGAGCTGTGCTATTAATCAAAATACAATTTCGATCTCCAACAATTATGAAAATACAATAATTGAGAAAATGATTATTGTGCCCTATTTCGCCCCTTTCTAGCAGTGTGCTTTTCCTCCTCCATAAAAGCCCAATTTTATGTGCAAATCATTAAATCATATAACGTGACTTTTGCAAAATGGGACGTGCTTGATTTATTTGTTGACTAAATGTTTTTAAAAGCGCAAAAGAGAACTTGCGCTGTTCTTCGGGACTTCTGTGCATGCGCTCCGACACGGAACAGAACACGGACATGTATAAATTCCTCTTTTAGCTTAAGCTGCGTGCCTAAACAGTCAAATACATGCAAAATGTGGCGCTTGGTGATTACTCACATAAACACTTGTCGCTATGTCTTAAGTGAACGTAAACAGTTGAGAATGAAAAAACGTGTGTAACAGTAAATTGGATCCATGTGGCTCTTAAAGTGACAGCAGGCTATTTCTGCTGCTGACTGTGTGCTTAATATTAATCAAACAACAAAAATCACTCACTGCTCTTGACTGAAGGACTTTTTAGGTTTAATAAGAAACAAAGAAAGTTTCATTCTTACAGTGACAACTTGTGCTATTTTATTATTATATTAGATTATTCAATTTTTGTAGCAGGCTGTTAAGACTTAAAAGCATTTGTTTTTTTCCCCTATTGTATTTGTCCTTTGCTTTTTTTGTTTTTATTGTATTACTGACAGTCTAATTATTTTCAATCATTTTTGAGGACTTATTTAATGCTTAACAGATCATTAGTTAATATATATTCACATAGCTAGAAACATGAGATAATGTGCTTGTTCATGTTTACTAAGCTTATTAAACATTACCTAATGATCAACAGATAATATAAATTAGAATGCTTAAAAGAAGTAATTAAACTTTTAATTCATATGATCATGCACATCTTGAAAATCTACAAATGATTTTAGCAGATATTATACAATGATTAAAAGCTTTTGTTAACGTACAACACTTTTGCTGCTATTGAGGTGTGATACGGGTAAGGTTAGGGTTTGGTGGTATGAGTTGTTTTAAGGGTTGGGTAAGGGGTCAAAAGTTATATTACATTGTTTTGATAAACAAGCAAGTATTTTCTTGAAAAAATTATTTGTTTTCTCCTGTTGATGTATGATTCAAGGAATACCCTGTTTAATGATATACAGTAGTATACTGATATAAGTGTTGAGGCAATACAAACATGTTTTTACGTTTTTAAGAAGCATTTACATAAACTTAACTACTTAACCACCCTTTGCACAAACGTTGTTACAGCAGCTAAAAGTCCAATACCCATAAAGGAATTGAGTGATTATTAAACATTTATAAACATTTACAAATAGTTTAAACTTTAGATTGGCTACTGCAAAAACATGAACAAATGATTATAAATTATGTGAATTCAGGACCATTTTGCCATCAAAATAACTGCTCATAAAGGTACTAATGATTAGTAAATGTAAAAGTAAAATTTACAAATGATGAATAGTCTCCACTTTAGATTGGGTACTGCAAAAACATGAACAAATGATTAATAAATGATATGTTAAGATGTGAAAACAGTAGAAGTCTACACAACAAACGAATTCCAAATATATGATCTTTACAGACTGTGATTATGAGTTAATAAACAATATGTTAACATGAATACTTCAGTGAATAGTAACGAGCTTAAAATGACTGATTAAGCTAATTTTTCACAACATTAGTAAATGTAAAAAAGAGCATTATGTAATATGTGAACTTAAGTTTAATGACATTTGTTAGCATTCAAAAGTACATTAACAAATAAGCTTGTCATCATTGTATAATTTCTGTTAAAAGTATTTGTAAAAATTTTTTTAAAGTGCATGATCATATGAATCGAAAGTTGAATGATATTTGTAAGCATTTTAATTTACATTAAATGATGATCTGTAATAAGTACATTAGTAAACATGAACAAGCACATTTTCTCATATTTCTAGCTATGTCAATATATATTAACTAATGTTCTGTTAAGCATTAAACAATGTCTGTTAATGATTTATTAATAAAATATATTATAAAGTGTTACCTTTTTGGCATAATCAAGCAGCCCTAGTGTGTGTGTGTGTGATTGTTTGTAGACCTACACTTTTGTAGTCCTGCTGTTATCATGATCTCTCCCCCATGATCCACACTATAAACAAACATACATTAATGTTGATATGTATCATGCACAGACATGTTCAGTATGTCAGTATAGAATGCTGCAGGGATGACATTGTAACCCACTCAAATAAAAGAGTTGATTGATTATTTTTGTCAATATTTCTGATGTTTGAGAATAATTGTTTCTGTATTCACATTCATATACTGTATGTATTTTTTTATTCCATACTTAATGCATAGAAGGTTTGGGCATGTAAAATAAGTTTATATATATATATATATATATATTATTGCTGTCAAACGATTAATCACATCCAAAATAAAAGTTTTTGTTTACATAATATATGGATGTGTACTATGTATATTTATTATGTATATATAAATACACACACATACAGTATATATTTTGAAAATATTAACATGTATATACATTTATATATTTATATTCTTATATTTTATATATAAACATAAAATTTTTCTTAATTACATATGTATGTATAAATACAAACACATGCATGTATATGTGTGTACTGTGTATCCATGGCTCTGCCATGGCCCCCTGAACTGCCTTATCGGCCATGGGTCCCGGAATGGGTACCGCCCTGGAGGCCTTCAGTCCCATGTAAGCCTGTCCGTAGAGGCCTCAAGAGCCTCTACGGACAGCCTCTCCCCGTTGGAAGTTTTGTGGCGTGTGGACAGGAGGGGAGGGGGAGGTAATGTCAGCCATGTGTTCCTGTGTTTTGCTCCCCATGTGCTCCTCATTACCCAGTTTCTCCCTTGTTGATTATGTTCATTGATGTCAGGTGTTCCTCGTTTAGTTTTAGTTACTTAAGCCCTGGTTTTTCCTGTGTCCTGCGTCCGGTCTTAAACGTCTGTTCTTCTGTGCTACGTGTGTGTTCCAATGGATTAATAAATAATGTACTTCATGAATTCTCCTACGTCTCCTCGCTCCTTCGCTCCTCGTTCCAACACAGTAGGCAGACCGTAACAATTTGGTGAGCTCAGACCCAGTAGATACTTTTCGTCCTTTTCATTGATATAAATGTCAAGTGGGTTACAGAATAGAGAGACAAAAATTTTACTGCACTTGTGATAAATTTTGATCCTAACTGATTTGAATAATTTTTTTTTCTACCGATATATAATTTTTTTGTATTGTTTTTTATTATTATTTCCTCGTTTCCTTTCAACATGGATCTGTGCAAGCAACATCATTTTGATCCTGGGAGGTCCGTAATACTCACAAAGGTAAATCCAAACACTACTCTCACAGAATTGATAAGAATTGAATCTTGATAAGGTGAAGAAAATAGAGTGGTTAGGAGTCAAATCCTCAGGGGAGCTTCTCTGTGAATTTCAGGAGGTTACCACCCCATTAATTGCCAAAGAAGAATATTTGAATGCTCCGTTGGAAGTTTTGTGGCGTGTGGACAGGAGGGGAGGGGGGGGTAATGTCAGCCATGTGTTCCTGTGTTTTGCTCCCCATGTGCTCCTCATTACCCAGTTTCTCCCTTGTTGATTATGTTCATTGATGTCAGGTGTTCCTCGTTTAGTTTTAGTTACTTAAGCCCTGGTTTTTCCTGTGTCCTGCGTCCGGTCTTAAACGTCTGTTCTTCTGTGCTACGTGTGTGTTCCAATGGATTAATAAATAATGTACTTCATGAATTCTCCTACGTCTCCTCGCTCCTTCGCTCCTCGTTCCAACACAGTAGGCAGACCGTAACAATTTGGTGAGCTCAGACCCAGTAGATACTTTTCGTCCTTTTCATTGATATAAATGTCAAGTGGGTTACAGAATAGAGAGACAAAAATTTTACGCCCAAAGTGGGGCTGCACTTGTGATAAATTTTGATCCTAACTGATTTGAATAATTTTTTTTTCTACCGATATATCATTTTTTTGTATTGTTTTTTATTATTATTTCCTCGTTTCCTTTCAACATGGATCTGTGCAAGCAACATCATTTTGATCCTGGGAGGTCCGTAATACTCACAAAGGTAAATCCAAACACTACTCTCACAGAATTGATAAGAATTGAATCTTGATAAGGTGAAGAAAATAGAGTGGTTAGGAGTCAAATCCTCAGGGGAGCTTCTCTGTGAATTTCAGGAGGTTACCACCCCATTAATTGCCAAAGAAGAATATTTGAATGCTGATGGCCAAAATGTATGGGGTGTTGTAACACTAGATTGTAGACAGATAAAAGATGTTCGGCATCACGTGAGTGCTCCCACACCAATACAGAGAGATTCAGTTCAACCCTTGGATGATATGGCTGATCAGCTGTTGGCGCAAAAAGAAAATTTGGCCCAAGTACACTTGTGTAAATATAAATGATCTAAGCCAGCAGGTGGTGACTAAACTTGCACACAAGGATGATAATGTTGACAAGGGTCCTATCAACTCAAACCATGTTACAAGAACATTCTGTGATGCAAGGCATTGAGTGAGGCAGACTTTAGCTGCAAATTCAGCATCAAAAGTGTCATTTGCAATTCAAAATGATTCAACCCCGATGGAAAGGAACTTGATGCATGAAACTCTTCTCCCCCCCTGCTCTTAATGTTGCTCATGGGGTAGGTACCAATGCACCACCAGAAATGTATTTGCTGGAGCTTGAAAAAGCCTATGGTAGTGTGACTGGTGGAGATGAGCTGTACATTCAGTTTATAGAGACGCACCAGAACAGGGGTGGAAAGCCCTTTGATTATTTAAGACGACTCCATTCTCTGATGCAGGAGGTGGTTGAAAAGAAGGGAGTGGTTGCAAACATTCTGACACTTTACATCTCAAACAGTTCATTAGAGGGTGCTGGGATGAATTTCTGATTACTCAGTTGTGTCTTAAAGATTTGTTAACAGACTCGTCACAATCCGAAATGAGCTATTCTAGCTTGCTTTTAAGCTGCTTTTCATGCTCGTAAGACCTCAGTTTTGAAGAGAAATGTATGAATCTCTATTTGTATACACCTCCCACTAGAGTTCAGAGCCAAGTCCATTTAACTGTTGACCAGGGGTACGGCGCAAACCCTGAGGAGGTGCAAGACAGTATGGCATTGACGAGACGTATAAAAGAGCTTGAGCTAAAGCTAAAGCACAGAAGCCAGCCTCAGTGAATAAACAGGTGTATGAGCAATTCCAGGCCAATGGGCCCAAGAAGAAAAGAGGCAAAGAAGGGAAGCCATCACGCACTGTGCCTCAAACTTAACCTAAGTCACTGTCTGTTGGTGGGTTTTGCTACCACTGTGGTGAGGACTCTCATTTTTTTGCAATTCATTCACTGCACTAAATCTGTGAATGCAGCCTTGGTGCAGCAAAAGTTAGTGCAGAGGCATGAGCAGAGGAGTTCTCCCATCAAAGTGATGGCGTCCATCATGCATTTAAACTTGGAGTAGCTTCTGTTGTGGAATGAACAGAAGCTGTAGTTGCGAAAAGTTCCATAGAAAAGTGTAACTAGATTCCTATTGGTCTAATCGGGGAAACTTGGGAAATTAAAGTTTGGTTGGATGGAATTGAGTGTCACTGTTTAATCGATACTGGATCCCAGGTGGCTTGTGTAGCCGAATCTTTCTACAGGCAGTACTTACAACATAGGGGCATTACCCTTATGGGAGACCTACTTCGGGTTGAGGGAGCTGCGGGACAAATAGTTTCCCAAAGGGAGTGCTCGCTGAGTGTTCAGTGGTGGACTGGATTAAGTCTGTGCCTCTTTTTGATGATATTGGAACTTCACATGCCACCACAGCCCTGATCTTTTGGCAGAGACGGAGGATCCTGTGAATTTTGGTGACCCTCCTATTTCTGATAGTTCAAAGCTCACATCATTGAAAGAATAAGCCGGGAAGTGTCAAGTGCGTTCGCCAAACATGATCTTGATGTGGGACATGTGTCAGGTGTAGCACATCAGATAGAGCTAATTGGCCACATTCCTTTCAAAGAGCGTACCCGTCGGGTCTCACCAGCTGATTTTGAAGATTTGAGGAAACATCTGTTAGATTTGCTCACTAGTGAGATAACTGATGAATCTAACAGTCCTTACACTTCCCCAGTTGTACTGGTGAGGAAGAAAAATTGAGATTTGAGAATGATGATTGATTATCGCAAACCCAGTAAACTGACAAAAGGAGACTCATATCCTCTCCCAAGGATTGAGGAGACGTTTACTTTGTTGTCAGTCTCTAAGTGGTTTTCGGTCCTAGATTTAAAGAGTGGATACTACCAGTTGGAGGTAGAAGAAAGTGACCATCCCAAAACGGCATTTACTTCGCCGTTTGTTAATTGGCAATTTCTTTACCAGAAGGACCGACAAATTCTCCTGCAACGTTTCAAAGAACCATGGAGAAAGTCATGGCTGGTTTGAATTTGCAGGAAGTCATAGCTTTTCTTGATGACTTAATTTTTTTTTAAGACACATTTGAACAGCATGAGGATAGGCTCATGGAAGTTCTCCAACGGATTTCTGCTTTTAAACTGAAGCTGACCCCTTCCAAGTTTAGATTTTTTCAGACCGAAATTCAGCAAGATATTTCATTCTTAGTGAAGGAAGATGCTGATGTGTCAGTACAGCATGATGAGTTAAGTGATGAATGATTCTCTTTTTGGGTTGAGAAGGTCCCAAAGAGAAAAAAGACCCCCAAGTAATTTGATTTGTTGTTTAGCCTAATGGGTCAGGCAGTTAATTAAGTATCTGATGAGAACATCAGAGTTTTGAGCAGAGGAGGATGTAACCCACTCAAATAATAGAGTTGATTGATCGATTATTTCTGTCAATATGTTAGTACAATCGTTTTGTGGAAATAAGTTTGTAAGTTTAAGTTATTAATGTTATGTGAAGTTAATCAATGGTTGCTGACGTCACTTGCGTGCCAGCTCGTGGTGAGAGATGCGAGACGCATTTGGGCTGTCGCTAAATTTTATCCATCCTCGTGATTCTTTCTTTAAATATATACCTGAACTGTTTTATTGCATTAGCTCATGAGATTGGAGGATGTGTGAGGTTCGATGAGGAGGTCATTTTGGATTCGCACCAGGAGTGGAAAGATGCTCAACAAGAGAGCAATAACAAGTCTCAGTTAGCTTAACACAGTACACCTAGGAAGTTTTTTTTAAATTATATAATAAATAAAAAGAAAACGGATAGAATAGAAATAGAGCAAGCTAGTGTTAGAGGCCTTTTTTGCTTTTGTTAATTGTATAATAAATGAAAAGAAAACAAATAGAATACAAAAAGATTAGAGAAGCTAGTGTTTTCTTTTTTCAGAAAACAAGCAGTTAGTAAATTAATAGAGTGCAAGTCTAAAAGGGGCAAGTTTTTTTAAATGTTTTTTTACATGAATTATGAGCTTCTAGAACTTCTAACTGAAGCTGTGTGTGACCTCCTAACCTTTCCACAAATTGACAAATAAAAACAGTATAAAATATAGCTGCAAGCAGCAATTAATGGGCCAAGCACAACAGAGGCAGAAAAATAATCATAAATACAATCAATAGTAGCATGATTTATTAATAGGTTTATTACTTTTGACTAAGAGGTAGTGGTGTTAACAAATTAATGTGGTGTGGTCAATGTGAGTTTGGTGTAAATATTTCCAAGCTTTGCAGCCTCAATACAGCTTCAGATGCAGTTTGGCACCATGACATTAAATTCATTCATGCACTAAACGATAAGCGTTTCTTATATTGACATGAAATCCATAACTTTTTGTTGGCGTGGTCTGAAGATGATCAGGGTCAAATTTGGTGAAAATCGGACCAACAGCCTAGGAGGAGTTCAAAAAAGTATGTTTTCAAAGAAAATCAAAATGGTAGACCCACTGCAAAAAAAAAATGTCTTAATTAGTATTTTTTTTACTTGTTTTCTAGTACAAATATCTAAACATTTTGTATCAAGATAAATTTAGTTGAGAAGCAAAGCAACTTTTTATTAACTCTTGTTTTCTGTCAAATGTATCATAATTTTGTCAGTTTGTGCTTAAAACAAGGAAGCATATCTGCCAATTGTGCAAGAAAATTTATCAAAGGAAAAACAAGATTTTTTTTTTGCTCTATTGACAGATATTTTTCTTCTTTTGAATGACATATTGACACCAAATTTGTATGTGCCATTGTCACCACATACTGATCACACCACATCAATTTGACAACAGCACCACTTATTGGTCAAAAGTCATAAACCATTCATATGAAACTATTAACTATTAATAATGAACTTTCAATAAATGTTAATAGCTTATAAACAATGTTGCCTCTTGTCATGTGACTGGTCTTGTTAGATTCCCTGGATCATGTTGAGAACATAAATACTAATTATTCCATAATCAGCTGTTTGAATTTGCAGGAAGTCATAGCTTTTCTTGATGACTTAATAATTTTTTAAGACACATTTGAACAGCATGAGGATAGGCTCATGGAAGTTCTCCAACGGATTTCTGCTTTTAAACTGAAGCTGACCCCTTCCAAGTTTAGATTTTTTCAGACCGAAATTCAGCAAGATATTTCATTCTTAGTGAAGGAAGATGCTGATGTGTCAGTACAGCATGATGAGTTAAGTGATGAATGATTCTCTTTTTGGGTTGAGAAGGTCCCAAAGAGAAAAAAGACCCCCAAGTAATTTGATTTGTTGTTTAGCCTAATGGGTCAGGCAGTTAATTAAGTATCTGATGAGAACATCAGAGTTTTGAGCAGAGGAGGATGTAACCCACTCAAATAATAGAGTTGATTGATCGATTATTTCTGTCAATATGTTAGTACAATCGTTTTGTGGAAATAAGTTTGTAAGTTTAAGTTATTAATGTTATGTGAAGTTAATCAATGGTTGCTGACGTCACTTGCGTGCCAGCTCGTGGTGAGAGATGCGAGACGCATTTGGGCTGTCGCTAAATTTTATCCATCCTCGTGATTCTTTCTTTAAATATATACCTGAACTGTTTTATTGCATTAGCTCATGAGATTGGAGGATGTGTGAGGTTCGATGAGGAGGTCATTTTGGATTCGCACCAGGAGTGGAAAGATGCTCAACAAGAGAGCAATAACAAGTCTCAGTTAGCTTAACACAGTACACCTAGGAAGTTTTTTTTAAATTATATAATAAATAAAAAGAAAACGGATAGAATAGAAATAGAGCAAGCTAGTGTTAGAGGCCTTTTTTGCTTTTGTTAATTGTATAATAAATGAAAAGAAAACAAATAGAATACAAAAAGATTAGAGAAGCTAGTGTTTTCTTTTTTCAGAAAACAAGCAGTTAGTAAATTAATAGAGTGCAAGTCTAAAAGGGGCAAGTTTTTTTAAATGTTTTTTTACATGAATTATGAGCTTCTAGAACTTCTAACTGAAGCTGTGTGTGACCTCCTAACCTTTCCACAAATTGACAAATAAAAACAGTATAAAATATAGCTGCAAGCAGCAATTAATGGGCCAAGCACAACAGAGGCAGAAAAATAATCATAAATACAATCAATAGTAGCATGATTTATTAATAGGTTTATTACTTTTGACTAAGAGGTAGTGGTGTTAACAAATTAATGTGGTGTGGTCAATGTGAGTTTGGTGTAAATATTTCCAAGCTTTGCAGCCTCAATACAGCTTCAGATGCAGTTTGGCACCATGACATTAAATTCATTCATGCACTAAACGATAAGCGTTTCTTATATTGACATGAAATCCATAACTTTTTGTTGGCGTGGTCTGAAGATGATCAGGGTCAAATTTGGTGAAAATCGGACCAACAGCCTAGGAGGAGTTCAAAAAAGTATGTTTTCAAAGAAAATCAAAATGGTAGACCCACTGCAAAAAAAAAATGTCTTAATTAGTATTTTTTTTACTTGTTTTCTAGTACAAATATCTAAACATTTTGTATCAAGATAAATTTAGTTGAGAAGCAAAGCAACTTTTTATTAACTCTTGTTTTCTGTAAAATGTATCATAATTTTGTCAGTTTGTGCTTAAAACAAGGAAGCATATCTGCCAATTGTGCAAGAAAATTTATCAAAGGAAAAACAAGATTTTTTTTTTGCTCTATTGACAGATATTTTTCTTCTTTTGAATGACATATTGACACCAAATTTGTATGTGCCATTGTCACCACATACTGATCACACCACATCAATTTGACAACAGCACCACTTATTGGTCAAAAGTCATAAACCATTCATATGAAACTATTAACTATTAATAATGAACTTTCAATAAATGTTAATAGCTTATAAACAATGTTGCCTCTTGTCATGTGACTGGTCTTGTTAGATTCCCTGGATCATGTTGAGAACATAAATACTAATTATTCCATAATCAGCTGAACTTCCTGTCTGCCATTTTGATTAACGTTGAAAAACTACTTTTTTAAACTTCCCCTATACCGTTAGTCCAATTTTCACTACATTTGACCCAAATCATCTTTAGACCATGCCAGTGAAAGGTTATGGATTTCGTTTTGAAGGTTTTTGATAAAAATTGCATCTGAGGCTGTATCTCTACAAAGCTTTGATGTACTGGTACCAATCTTTATGTGTGACATTGTCACCTCACACTGACCTCACCACATCAATTTGGTAACAGCACCACCTATTGGTTAAAAGTAAAAAATCATTAATAAGAAATTATTAACTCTTAATAATGAAATTTAAAATAAAGCTAATAGCTTTTAAATAATTTTGCCTTTTGTTATGATACTGGTCTTGATATATTCCTTGGGTCATGCCGAGAACATCAATATAAATTATTCCGTTATAGGCCGAACTTCCTGTCTGACATTTCGATTGAGGTTGAAAACTTATTTTTAAACGAAATTTTCACTGAATTGCACTTAGATCAACTTCAGACCATTACAGCAAAATGTTATTGATTTTGTGTCGGTAGGTGAAATGGTTTTCATTTGCCGCGTCAACAAATTTGATGGCAAACAAATTTTACAGCATCCGAGGCTGTATGTCTGCAAAGCTTAGTGACCGTTATCCAACTGAATCAAATGGTTTTTATTTCTATAAAAACAGCAAAAACGACCATGGATAAATGTAATGCAAACATAGCGGTAGCCTAATGGTTAGAGAGTCGGACTTGTAACACAAAGGTCGTGGGTTCAAGTCTCGGTACCAGAAGGGATTTTAGGTGGGGGGAGTGAATGACCAGCTCTTTCTTCCACCCTCAATAATGAGGTGAGACCCTTGAGCAAGGCACCGAACCCCCAACTGCTCCGGGTGTGTGTGTTCACTACTCACTGCTGTGTGTGTGCACTTGGATGGGTTAAATGCAGAATACAAATTCAGAGTATGGGACACCATACTTGGCTACACGTCACGTCACTTTCACTTTCAATTTATGACTAAAATAAGGTTGTTATTATTGTCATTATTGTGTGTTAAACATTACATGAGAGTACCTGAATGTTTTGCTCTGCATTGTAAATTACGCACACCCATATCTAAAACACAACTTTTGAAGTTATGTTTGTTTTTTTAAAATGTATGTTTCTAATAAGTAACTACATAAGAAAGTTTGGGGTGTGAGTGTGTGTGCAGTTTACGTTGTAGAACATAACATTCAATTATCATTAAGTTATGTTTTCCACAGACCATATTTTATTCATAAATTGAACCCTCCCCCCATTATAAAACCTCATAGGAATATCTTGAGGGGACCCATAGTGAATTGGTCTTCCGGGTTTTGACGTCATCCCTGCAGCACTCTATTAATGTTTGACATACTTGAGTATCTGCAGTTGATAGTTTGGATCCTCCAGTTTTTCAGAGAGCAGCTTGACTCCTGAATCTCCGGGGTGATTGTAGCTCAGATCCAGCTCTCTCAGGTGTGAGGGGTTTGAACTCAGAGCTGAAGACACATAACAACATCCCTCCTCTGTCACCATACAGCCAGACAACCTACATATGGATCAAAACAGTTTCATCATCAACAAAAACACATCAACACTCACCAGTAGAGAGAATTTCATTCATATTGTGAATTTATAAGAGTTCTCTTTATATGTCAGATGACATCAGCAATAATGCAACCTAATAAAATATATCAACAGTAATGTAATAATAAACATACTTCAGAAATGTAGTCTTACGTGCAGTCCTCCACTGGTTCACATTTACATTTCTATAAAAGATGGTGTTTCACTGTGATATTTTATTAGTTGAGATTTTAAATGTTAGTAAAATGGGATCTGGTGTAACTTTACCACTTCACAAGGTGTGTGGAAACAAACTGTTCAAACTTTTTTAAAAATAATCCAGCACCACTTGTGATGAAGGGAGCTTTAATGGTCTGCAACATACTCAAATCTTGTCTACACTGGATGCATCAAATCAAACTTTCCATATTTGGCTGAGTTTACACTGGCACAAGAAAAAATCTGATTTTTTTTAAATTCACATCTGACACACATTGGAATTTGTTGCACTCATGTAAACTCAAAAATCTGCATGAGATCTGATTTTTTATTATTTTTTTGCATCCATTCACAGCAACTTCCAAATGTGATTTTAAATCGGATACATATCCAATATGTGTACATCTGATCTGTGTCTAAACACATATATTTTATTCTCTTTGGAATTCCAAGTCACAACAAGGCAACATGTTTGCCCACAAAAATAGCTTTTTGATGTTGTATGCCTGTATGCATTCACACTAGAAGCTTTCTTAATTGAGGTGGAAACTTTATATGTTGGTAAGAGACTGCACACACACACAAACATTCAGGGGCATAGCAACTTGATTTCAACCTCTGCCCTGTGAATTGTATAAATAAAACAGCCTTACTACATAAATCTTAAATAATATTTCTCAGCAATGAGGTGATTTTGTATTTAAACTCACAGTTTCACTATTACATAGACACTACAGACACAGGTAATTTACACTCACAATCTCTCTCTCTCTCTCTCTCTCTCTCTCTCTCTCTCGCTCATTAATTCATTTGAATCCATTCAAATAAATATAATCTCTGTTGTTCCCTGTTGAAAAAAACAGCATATGCTTGGTTAGGTATGTTTTGACGCTGGGATGCTGGTTTAAGCTGGTCCTTTGCTGGCTTAAGCTGGTCCTTTGCTGGCTTAAGCTGGTCCTTTGCTGGCTTAAGCTGGTCCTTTGCTGGCTTAAGCTGGTCCTTTGCTGGCTTAAGCTGGTCCTTTGCTGGCTTAAGCTGGTCCTTTGCTGGCTTAAGCTGGTCCTTTGCTGGCTTAAGCTGGTCCTTTGCTGGCTTAAGCTGGTCCTTTGCTGGCTTAAGCTGGTCCTTTGCTGGCTTAAGCTGGTCCTTTGCTGGCTTAAGCTGGTCCTTTGCTGGTTTATGCTGGTCATGTGCTGGCAAAGGACCAGCATAAACCACCAAATGACCAGTTTAAACCAGCATCCCAGCCTAGCTTTTCTTCTTATCAGTGAGAAAGAGATTAAAATAATCTATATATACTCTTACTATCACACTCTGTTGTTTAAACTACTAAAATATAACAATTCTCACCATATTTCTGAAATTATCTATCAAACTAATTTGACATCATTCGCTTTTTAATACAAACCGCTAACGCAGCATGTTAGCATTCTGTTAGCTTGCCATTTGCGTTTCTATCTGTGTTTCTTTTCTCTCTGTCTCGCTGCATTTCTTTTCTCTCTCACTCCGTTTTTCCTGAGTTCATCAAACAACTGTGGTAAGTCAGAATCATTTAACAAACACAGTGAGTAATGGCTTCTTCTCCTGCTTGCCACATGTATAGTTTAGCTTTCTCTGTCAGCAGTGAGAGATTCACATGTGATAAATGTAGGGAAATATTTAGGCTGACAGAGAACATTTCAGAACTAGTCACGCATCCAAAATTTAATTGAGGACAGTAAGAATGAGAGGGCCTTAAATAAGGCTTTGTATGCGACTAGCTCAGGGAGTCCTGTACATTGTTCGGTTCCGTTTACAGAGCCTCTGCAGCAGGGCGACTGGGTGACTGTGAGGCGGCATAGTCACGGGTCAAAACACCTCTCTTTCGTTACAATCAAAACATCAAACAGGTTCTCCCCATTCAGTGACCCACTGAGAAACCTGATCAAAGCTCTAGTTATTGGTGATTCTATTGTACGGAACAAGAAATTAGAGACAACAGCCACCATAGTCCAATGCCTACCGGGAGCAAGAGATCTTGGCAAATTTAAATGTTGTTCGATTTCGCCAGTCAGATATCAGTAAAAATAACATTAAAGAGGTGTGTGAACTTGCAAGCACGATGTCAGACACTGTAATATGCTCTGGTCCCCTCCCTGCTTACCGTGGTGATGAGATACACAGCAGACTGTCGTCACTCAATGGCTGGATGTCTAAGTGGTGCCCGCAGAATAACATAGGTTTCATAGACAATTGGACGAGTTTTTGGGGCAGACCTGACCTGTTGAAAAGAGATGGTCTTCATCCCTCCTGGGGTGGTGCCGCTCTTCTCTCTAGAAATATGGCACATAGTCTTAGAGTTTGTGCTTGACTAACTGGGGCCCAGGTCAGGAAGCAGACAGACTAGCTAAACCGACCGTCTGCTAGCCGCCTCATATCACAGAAATCAGTTAGTTCTCAGCACATAGAAACTCTTTCACCTAGATATCACACTATACAGACTGTGTCTGTTCCCCGAACTAGAAAATA
>NW_015506976.1:93555-95642 GCF_001515645.1 Sinocyclocheilus grahami
TGCTGGTTTAAGCTGGTCCTTTGCTGGTTTATGCTGGTCCTTTTGCTGGTTTATGCTGGTCATGTGCTGGCAAAGGACCAGCATAAACCAGCAAAGGACCAGTTTAAACCAGCAAAGGACCAGCATAAACCAGCAAAGGACCAGTTTAAACCAGCAAAGGACCAGCATAAACCACCAAATGACCAGTTTAAACCAGCATCCCAGCCTAGCTTTTCTTCTTATCAGTGAGAAAGAGATTAAAATAATCTATATATACTCTTACTATCACACTCTGTTGTTTAAACTACTAAAATATAACAATTCTCACCATATTTCTGAAATTATCTATCAAACTAATTTGACATCATTCGCTTTTTAATACAAACCGCTAACGCAGCATGTTAGCATTCTGTTAGCTTGCCATTTGCGTTTCTATCTGTGTTTCTTTTCTCTCTGTCTCGCTGCATTTCTTTTCTCTCTCACTCCGTTTTTCCTGAGTTCATCAAACAACTGTGGTAAGTCAGAATCATTTAACAAACACAGTGAGTAATGGCTTCTTCTCCTGCTTGCCACATGTATAGTTTAGCTTTCTCTGTCAGCAGTGAGAGATTCACATGTGATAAATGTAGGGAAATATTTAGGCTGACAGAGAACATTTCAGAACTAGTCACGCATCCAAAATTTAATTGAGGACAGTAAGAATGAGAGGGCCTTAAATAAGGCTTTGTATGCGACTAGCTCAGGGAGTCCTGTACATTGTTCGGTTCCGTTTACAGAGCCTCTGCAGCAGGGCGACTGGGTGACTGTGAGGCGGCATAGTCACGGGTCAAAACACCTCTCTTTCGTTACAATCAAAACATCAAACAGGTTCTCCCCATTCAGTGACCCACTGAGAAACCTGATCAAAGCTCTAGTTATTGGTGATTCTATTGTACGGAACAAGAAATTAGAGACAACAGCCACCATAGTCCAATGCCTACCGGGAGCAAGAGATCTTGGCAAATTTAAATGTTGTTCGATTTCGCCAGTCAGATATCAGTAAAAATAACATTAAAGAGGTGTGTGAACTTGCAAGCACGATGTCAGACACTGTAATATGCTCTGGTCCCCTCCCTGCTTACCGTGGTGATGAGATACACAGCAGACTGTCGTCACTCAATGGCTGGATGTCTAAGTGGTGCCCGCAGAATAACATAGGTTTCATAGACAATTGGACGAGTTTTTGGGGCAGACCTGACCTGTTGAAAAGAGATGGTCTTCATCCCTCCTGGGGTGGTGCCGCTCTTCTCTCTAGAAATATGGCACATAGTCTTAGAGTGACTAACTGGGGCCCAGGTCAGGAAGCAGACAGACTAGCTAAACCGACCGTCTGCTAGCCGCCTCATATCACAGAAATCAGTTAGTTCTCAGCACATAGAAACTCTTTCACCTAGATATCACACTATATAGACTGTGTCTGTTCCCCGAACTAGAAAATATAAAAAACGTCCAAACCAATTTAAGAGTAACAATTATTTGATGATCAACAAATAAAAAACAGATATAATACAGATAAATAAATGATAAAGCTTGGCTTGGTGAATATTAGATCCCTTTCTACGAAAGTGCTTTTTGTAAATGACATAATCACAGACCATAAAATAGATGTGCTCTCTTCGACAGAAACCTGGCTAAAACCAGATGATTACATTATTTTAAATGAGTCTACCCCCCCTAGTGAACCATGGTTCACTGCAAAACTCAGACAGCTCCGTCAGGCCAAAGAAGATGCTCACAGGAAGGGGGACAATGTCTTGTATAAACAGGCTAAATACACACTGGAAAAGGAGATCAAACCGGCAAAGAGGAATTATTCTAAAAAAATAAGGATTAAATTCTCTTCCAGCATCAGTGTAGAAAAGTCTGAAAGAAATAACCAACTACAAGACACCATCCCCCAGCACTGTGGAGAATCAACAACTGGCAGACGATCTGAATGAGTTCTACTGCAAGTTTGAAAAAACACCCCACACCCGCCCTGAACACCTCTCCACACAACCATTCACACCTCCTGCAACCCCCCTCTCCCCCACACCTGCCATTCAGATCAGTGAAGACGAGGTGTGCCA
>NW_015506976.1:96250-103632 GCF_001515645.1 Sinocyclocheilus grahami
TGACTAACTGGGGCCCAGGTCAGGAAGCAGACAGACTAGCTAAACCGACCGTCTACTAGCCAGTTCATGTCACAGAAATCAGTTAATTCTCAGCACATAGAAACTCTTTCACCTAGATATCACACTATACAGACTGTGTCTGTTCCCCGAACTAGAAAATATAAAAAACGTCCAAACCAATTTAAGAGTAACAATTATTTGATGATCAACAAATAAAAAACAGATATAATACAGATAAATAAATGATAAAGCTTGGCTTGGTGAATATTAGATCCCTTTCTACGAAAGTGCTTTTTGTAAATGACATAATCACAGACCATAAAATAGATGTGCTCTCTTCGACAGAAACCTGGCTAAAACCAGATGATTACATTATTTTAAATGAGTCTACCCCCCCCCCCCCCCCCCCCCCCCCCCCCCCCCACCCCCCCCCCCCCCCCCCGCGCCACCCCCCGGAAGGGGGACAATGTCTTGTATAAACAGGCTAAATACACACTGGAAAAGGAGATCAAACCGGCAAAGAGGAATTATTCTAAAAAAATAAGGATTAAATTCTCTTCCAGCATCAGTGTAGAAAAGTCTGAAAGAAATAACCAACTACAAGACACCATCCCCCAGCACTGTGGAGAATCAACAACTGGCAGACGATCTGAATGAGTTCTACTGCAAGTTTGAAAAAACACCCCACACCCGCCCTGAACACCTCTCCACACAACCATTCACACCTCCAGCAACCCCCCTCTCCCCCAGGATCCTCTTCAGTTTGCCTACAGAGCAAACAGGTCTGTGGACGATGCAGTCAACATGGGACTGCATTATGTTCTGCAACATCTAGACAGACATGGGACTTATGTGAGGATCCTATTTATGGACTTCAGCTCGGCCTTTAACACTATCATCCCAAACCTCCTCCTGCCCAAACTATCTCAGCTCTCCGTGCCCACCTCCGTCTGTCAGTGGATCAACAGCTTCCTGACAGACAGGCAGCAGCTAGTGAGGCTGGGAAAATACACATCCAGCACCCGTACGATCAGCACTGGAGCTCCTCAGGGTTGTGTTCTCTCTCCACTGCTCTTCTCCCTGTACACCAACGACTGCACTTATTTAACACACATACTCAGTCTACATTTCAATTTGCACATAATATACAATTTGTACATACAACTGTCTAATGTTCTATACATGTACATACAATTGTCAATTTGTAAATTTTTTACTCCTTATTTTACTAGTTCTATTTTTTATTTATTAAAATTTTTTATTATCTGTGTTTTTTTGTTCTGTCACTGTCATTCTGTTACACTGTGGAAGCTTCTGTCACGAAAACAAATTCCTCGTATGTGTAAACATACCTGGCAATAAAGCTCATTCTGATTCTGATCTGATTCTGAAGATTACTGTTATAAACATGAGCCGCGTCCAAAAGGTAAAAGGGGAGATGTTGCTACAATTTATATTAATATTTTCAGCATTTCTCAGAGGTCTGGTTTGAAGTATAATTCGTTTGAAGTAATGGTACTTCATATAACATTAGCCAGAGAAACAAGTGTTAATGATAAATCCCCTGTGATGTTAGCACTGGCTATTGTATACCGGCCACCAGGGCACCATACAGACTTTATTAAAGAATTTGCTGATGACCTATCTGAGCTAGTGCTGACTGCAGATAAAGTCTTAATTGTTGGCGTTAATTGTAATTATTTTAATATCCATGTTGGTAATGACTGTGTGGAGACGTGCTGAAATTGCATTTGGTCTCATACTGTATCGCATACCTTGTCAGTGTTGTGCGCTTGCTTGGCCATTTGTTGTGATAAACAGGAAAGTGTGTTCAAGCGCCATTAAAACACAGTGTAAAGATATACACTTTGAGAGAAGCAGTCAATCAGCAGAAGTTAAAAGCAGCTCGTAAGTGTATTTATTTCTTGTCTCAGTGCTTAGCGCAGTTTTCGTTGCTAGGAAACGCTTGTTTTGTTTACTGTGTGGAGACGTGCTGAAATCGCGTTTGGTCTCGTACTGTATCGCGTACCTTGTCAGTGTCATGTGCTTGCTTGGCCATTTGTTGTGATAAACAGGAAAGCGTGTCCAGCTGAATTAAATTAGATTTTTGTTAGACGAGTATGAAAAGCTTAGTATACCGTGGTAGCGGTCGCAACAGTCCTCGTGTGAAGACCGAAGAGTGTAAAGACCGTCGACTCTACTGTTCGACACCACAGTGTAGGGACATAAGTATCACTTTTAAATCATTCTCTTTCTTACTACTTGTTTCCCTTGTGTTTTCAGTTTGTTTATAACCAATTCTTACTATGTGTTTCCAGATCCCTACTATCACTACCACTCGCAAACCATGCATCACACACTGTAGGCAGCGCAATCCTAACAACCTGCGCACTTTGCCTATGTCTCCTAATACACTACTTTCTTTTTCTATTGGTCTCTGGAATTGCCAGTCTGCTGTAAACAAAGCAGATTTTATTACTTCTATTACAAGTCATTCAAGACCTCATGGCCCTGACAGAGACGTGGATCAAACCAGAGGACAATGCTACACCTGCAGCACTCTCCAGTAATTTCTCTTTTTCCCACTCCCCCCGTCTAACTGGAAGAGGTGGAAGTACTGGTCTACTTATCTCTAATGATTGGAAATGTAATCCTTTACCATCTCACCATGAGTATCAACAGCTCCTTTGAATCACATTTAGCCACTATTACCCACCCTCATAAAATCCATTTTGTAGTTGTTTATTGACCCCCAGGACCACATGGTAACTTCTTGGATGAATTAGATGTGCTGCTCTCAACCTTTCCTGAGGATGGTACTCCCCTAATTATGCTTGGAGACTTCAACATCCACCTAGATAAACCTCAGGCTGCAGACATCCACACTCTGCTTGCCTCTTTTGATCTCAAGCGAGTGTTAACTACGGCTACTCACAAATCAGGCAACCAACTGGACCTTATTTACACATGAAACTGCTCCGCTGATCATGTGCTGGTTACTCCACTACACACCTCGGATCACTTCCTCCTCACGCTTAACCTCAACATGGTTCCTGACACAACACATACCCCTACACATGTCACTTTTCGACGTAACCTACGCGCACACTCACCCTCCCAGCTATCTGCTATGGTTTCGTCTTCGCTTCCTTCCCCTTAACAGTTATCATATCTTGATGCTAACAGTGCTACTGATACTTACTTGTTTAGACACTGTCTGCCCCTTGTCTTCCAGGCCAGCTCGTACCACCTCTTCTGCCCCTTGGCTATCTGATGTTCTCCATGAGCATGTATGGCGCAAATCACAAAATCTTACTGACCTTAATGTATATAGATCACTTCTCTCTTCATTCTCTGCTAATGTCTCCACTGCTAAAAGGACTACTATCACAACAAAATTAACATTTTCCTCCCTCCTTAGTCCTCCTCCTCCCCCTCCTTCATCAACTCTAACAGCTGATGACTTTGCCACACTCTTCATTAATAAAATTACAAATCTCAGTGCACAATTTGCCACACCACAAACTGTCAAACACATCTTACCAGTAAACATACACCCGTTATCATCCCTCTCTCCACTCTCTGAGGCAGAATTTTCTAAACTCATCCTTTCTAATTATCCTACTACTTGTCCGCTTGATCCTATTCCATCTCATCTCCTTCAAGCCAATTCTCCTGCCGTTGTACCTCCACTCACTCACATTGTTAACACATCCTTTCACACATTCGACCGAGACTGCCTTGCTCTCAATTGTTGAAGCCCTAAGACTGGCAAGAGCGGCTTCCAAATCTTCTATACTTATTTTGCTGGATCTGTCTGCAGCTTTTGATAAGGTGAAACACCAAATTCTCCTGTCAACCCTATTTGAAAATGGCATCTCAGGAACCACACTCCAGTAGTTTGAGTCTTACCTCCCAGATAGGTCCTTCAAGGTATCTTGAAGAGGTGAGGTGTCCAAGTCGCAACATCTAGCTACTGGGGTGCCTCAGGGCTCAGTTCTTGAATCACTTCTCTTCTCTGTCTACATGGCATCACTAGGTTCTGTCATTCAGAAACATGGCATTTCATATCACTGCTATGCTGATGACACTCAACTTTACCTCTCATTCCATCCTGATGATCCGACGATAGCTGCTCACATCTCACCATGTCTAACAGACATTTCTTGCTGGATGAAGGGTGTCAGGGCCTACTTATTGTCCTAATCATACTTTAGATTTAATACTGTCACATGGAATTGATGTTGATGGTAATTCAAAGTAATTAAATCTTAAATTAATTAAACAATTGATTGCATGCATTAACACATTAACTTTGATAGCTCTGCATTGTTTCTTGTTCTTTTGTCATACATTCAGTGATACATATAACAAATAAAAGTAAATGTGAATTTAATTTTGATAATCAAATTGATCCTAAAAGTAAACATTATCTGTGTATTTGTATGCTTTTATTTTCAACTCACACACATATTAGGTAAATCCGTTAAATACCTCAGTATCTGCAGCTGACAGTTTGGACTCTTCAGTCCATCAGAGAGCATCTTCACTCCAGAATCCAGCAGGTCATTGTTACTCAGATCCAGCTCTCGCAGGACACAGTTTGAGGATTGAAGAGCTGATGACACAATTTCACAATGCTGGCCAGTGAGATTACAGGTGGCCAATCTATAATAACAAAACAAAAGTGATTACACATTGATTAAAATGAGTACCGAGACATTTAATAAATTATTTAATTAATTATCAGTTCTGTAAGTCAATTGAAAAGTAGCATACAGTTTCAGATTTGCATTATGGTTCTGTTCTGGGCAAGAGATCCCTACTCATCAATGCAGCCTAGCATGGATAAGAGCAGGGAGTGCAGTGATAACCCCCTTATGGTAATGTATTACAGTGTACTGAAGGATATTCACTTCACCGATGACTTTGTGTTTTTTAATTTCCCGTCACTTAAGGTGTTAAATTAATTAAAATGTAATTGTGAGAGTTTAAGAAGAAACATAACAATATAATAATTAGAAAATAATAATAAACATAATGATTTCATTTTGAACTAGAGATCATGGAATAGCATGTTTACTTCAAATTTCTTTAGAGAGAAGTATTAATTTTCCTATTTTTACCCAAAATAGGATGGAGTGAGCACTACTGAGCACTAACGCATGTAATGTCTGTTTCATTCATACTCGTAGCCAGAGGTTGCCCTCACGTAGAAAGTTAAAATACAGCTCATAGAAGTATTAGAACTCGTGACATTCCAGGAAATCCCTAAAATGGACAAAAGCATCAAGCTATTGCTGCGACAATATATTTGTGTTGTTCAAGCCATCTCAAGTATTTTCATAATAATTAAAGATATTTATAATCCATTGTATACTGACATAGCCATTATTACATTATGGAGGAGCCCACTCAAGCCCAATGCTCTTGGCTGCCCAGGCAAGCATGGCTGCCAATTCGGCATCAGCCACAGACTGAGCCGCAGCACCCACAGATAAGGTCTCAGTCAAATCAAAGCCCTCCTCATTACAACCCCCTAATAAGCAATTAAGCATGCCCCGAGGGGTGCTCTCAAACTCATATGGAATCTCAACCGGAAGTGGTCGACAGGTCCACTGTGCCTTGTTTACAAAACAATTTGAGCTCAAATATTCAGAACAAACATAATCCTCCAATGCAATCCATTAAATGCCATTAAAAATAAACCATCCACTTGTTCTTGAGGCTGGGATTCTTCTGAAATCTCTATAGAGACACAAATGCGCTGTTTAAACCAGGCACATCAAAGCGAACATTCTTTTACACTAACATTTGTTCTTTTGTCGACAGACTCAATGACGTGGAGTATGTCAGAAACTGAATGCGCTTCTTTTCTCTCCACTACTTAAATATCTTGCAATGTTTTTTTCACTTTTGGCTGATCACTAATAATTTTCAGTAAAACAGCTTAGAAAGCACTTACAATATACAAATATACAAATAAAACTGACACTGATTTGTGTTGTCACATCATTTATTATCTCAACAATTATCAGTGAAACTGGATGTGAAAATCAAACCTCAGTATCTCCAGCTGACAGCTTGGACTCTTCAGTCCATCAGAAAGCAGCGTCACTCCTGAATCCTGCAGGTCATTGTTACTCAGGTCCAGCTCTCTCAGGGCATGGTTTGAGGATTGTAGAACTGATGACACAGTTTCACAACGCTGACCAATAAGATTACAGCCAGCAAGACTGAAAGATCAGAACACATACATCAACAGTCAGATCATCTACAAACACACATAAACATTATGACTGGCTGACTGTAAAGTATCTCTTATACATTCTTAAATACCTCAGTATCTCCAGCTGACAGTTTGAACTCTTCAGTCCATCAGAGAGCATCTTCAATCCTGAATCCTGCAGGTCATTGTTACTCAGCTCCAGCTCTCTCAGGACAGAGTTTGAGGATTGAAGCGCTATTGACACTACTTCACAATGCTGAGTAGCTAGATTACAGCCTGAAAGACTAGAAGAGACGAAGTATAACATAAATAAATGTAAAATAATAATAAACTAACAGTAAAGACATGTACAGGAAGGTCCTGAAAGAAACCTGGAACAAAAATATTAAACATTGAAAATGTAGCAATTCATTTGTGCATTTAGTGTCATTTTACAGTTTTTCACAGATTAAATCTTTACTGCTTCTAATGTTCATTTATTACTTTAGTTTACAATTACTTATACTTTCAAACTTGTATCTGAGGTAGGGGTGTGCAGCGGAGCCAATATCTGTATCTGTAACAATCTCAAAATTAATTGTATTTGGATAAAAATGGAAGTGGACGGGACTTTATCTGGAAAATTCCATGAGAAGCCCTTATTTAAGTTGAAAATGAAAATGTGATGTTTATCTGCTTACCCCCAGGGCATCCAAGATGTAGGTGGCTTTGTTTCTTCAGTAGAACACAAATTATGATTTTTAACTCCAACCGTTGCAGTCTGTCAGTCGTATAATGCATGGCAATGATAACAAAATCTATGAGTGTTTATATATATATGAAGAGTTTGGTTCCAAAACGCGATAAACACCATTTTTAATGCCAAAATCAGTATTGTATCTGGTCGGTATTGAAAAGTAAATTTTTAATTTTACGCAAAATGCAATATCTGCGAGTTATTCTGTCATGTTTTCTCCCTTTTTTTCCAAACCGCGACAAACGCCAGTCTCCCTTTTCTGCAGAATGCGATATATCCGCTCAACCAATCACAGCGCACCACTCCATGCACTCTAGACAGTAATGGTGGCGCTTTGAATACACCCGCCATTCTAGTTTTCCTCATCTATTTTGTACTTTGTGTTCAACAAACAAACTTAGGGCTGCACAATAAATC
>NW_015506976.1:103655-104157 GCF_001515645.1 Sinocyclocheilus grahami
CTCGCGAGCACCCTTCTGAACACTAAAACGACAAATGGGACACTCCATGGTCTCGTGGACTTAAGGGACACGCGGCCATTGTAAGCACGTAAGACCGCACGTGCACATGAAGCGTTCCATTAGGGACAGGGCCGCTGAAGCTGCGGCTGAGATCGGCCACTTGTTCACAGTGTAGTATTTCCTGTACAGTGAATAGCACGTACTGCACAGTGTAGGCGAGAGGGAACGATTCAGACAGACAGTGTAAATATGCTTTTGACTGGGGCGATTAATTAATGCATGATGGTTACTTTGAATATTCTGTACATTATAATTAATATATATATATTCTATTTTAATTCTACTTTATATTTATCTTCTTTATTTATTTAAAAACACACTAGTTTTCTATTCTATCTACTTGTTTTTCTTTATGTGTGTATATATATACTGTATGTATATATATATATATATATATATATATATATATATATATATATATATCTGTTTTTCTATATATATA
>NW_015506976.1:104291-135658 GCF_001515645.1 Sinocyclocheilus grahami
TCATCTATTTTGTACTTTGTGATCAACAAACAAACTTAGGGCTGCACAATAAATCGCATGTGATTGTCATGCGCATCTCATCAGTAAAGCCGGTTCTGTGAATAGTAAATCTCCATCACATGCTTTCAGATGGACCGGCATTTAATACAGAGAGCCGTAGATCACTTCAATATCGCATTCATAATCGCAGATGAGTTGCATTTGATTGTGAACGCGATATTGCGTAGCTTGTCAGTGTAAGTGTTTTTATTTATGCCATTAATGTTTTTGTTAATACAGTGTATAGCACTAGTCAACTAAATTAATGTAACATGGCAAAGATGAATGCACTTCTGGAAGTTGAAAAACAAAAACACAGATAATAAAAGAATAAAAAAATAAAAAATAGAAAAAGTTAATAAGGAATAACAATATATACATTGACAATTGTTATTATATGTATATTACAATACAATATTACAATACAATATTATTTCTTATTTACATAAGAAATGCACGGATCCGTTATACTGATGTACATTTGATATTTCCTTTACTGTTTACATTCACTTAAAACAACTGACTGCTTACAAGGATACTTGTCAAGACAGCCATTGGTATTCACCTGCTGTCTGAGAAGGCTATCTGTTTGTGTGCTTCAGGTGTGTAAGCGGTGCGCATAGAAACACTTTATCACTTTATCACAATGTCTTGGGCTTAAATGGCTTAAAATTACTTTAATGTTTAAACTGACAAAACTTAAAACACGTGAGAATGAAAAACTTTCTTGAGGAAGCAGCACTGGCCTGATCGTTAAAATAGTTTTGGGGGGCTAAGGTGACAGATAGGGGGGCTGAAACCCACCTAAAAAGGGTTTAGAACCGCCCCTGGTATAGCGTGCATAATTATTCTGAAATATAAATATATAACAGTTGACCTGATTCAATGTGATGGCTGAGCCTGTTTCTGAGATAACAACATGCCAATCTGTGGTTGGATTTCCGCCACGGCTAATCGTAAATCATCTTACCCTGTCAATAAGCATGACCAGGGTTGCCAGGTTTTCACAACAAAACCCGCCTAATTGCTACTCAAAACTAGCCCAAAACTACAAAACGCGGCAAGTGTTAAACACTGAGCATGACTGATACTCGAGCCAACTCTGCTCTAACTGTCGACTAGCAGTGGGAGTCAGATTGCCCCCTAGTGGATGGCTAAAGATTTGTTAACTCATATTCATAAATTCTCAATGGAACGTCTGAATTAACTGATGCTCGCGCCCCCTTGACAGGTGCGAGCGCCCCCCTGGCGCCCCCTTTTTAATGTTATTATAACCTAAAGATGCTATGTGAAAGTTTGAAAATCAAGCATAGCGTTAGTTCTGGCAGGTCACATTAGTCAAGCTCGCATCAGCTGACTCTCAGCTGATCCCCATCAACCTATGGGAATACGCCACCTATCTAAGCATTCATATATAAGGTCCCTCAGTATTATCAGCAGTTTTCGCATTGCTCAATAGCTAATTACCCTCCTCCATCCCCAGCTCCTCCTCTGTCCATTAACTTTGATAGCTCTGCATTGTTTCTTGTTCTTTTGTCATACATTCAGTGATACATATAACAAATAAAAGTAAATGTGAATTTAATTTTGATAATCAAATTGATCCTAAAAGTAAACATTATCTGTGTATTTGTATGCTTTTATTTTCAACTCACACACATATTAGGTAAATCCGTTAAATACCTCAGTATCTGCAGCTGACAGTTTGGACTCTTCAGTCCATCAGAGAGCATCTTCACTCCAGAATCCAGCAGGTCATTGTTACTCAGATCCAGCTCTCGCAGGACACAGTTTGAGGATTGAAGAGCTGATGACACAATTTCACAATGCTGGCCAGTGAGATTACAGGTGGCCAATCTATAATAACAAAATTATCGCTGCTCTCCCTGCTCTTATCCATGCTAGGTTGCATGAATGCACAGGGAGTTCTTGTCCAGAACAGCGCCATACTGTATGCTAATTGTCAATCATCTTTGACGATAGTGGTCCTGACGGAAATAGTGGTTTTCATCTTGCCATTTTCTTGGTAAAGAAAACACATTTTTACTCAAATTAATCAAAATGGATTTATAGCGTTTTGGAACCAAATTCTTCATATATATATATATATATATATATATATATATACAGTGGTGTGAAAAAGTTTTGGCCCCCTTCCCGATTTCTTATTTTTTTTTCATGTTTGTCACACTTTAATGTTTCAGGTCATCAAACAAATTTAAATATTAGTAAAAGATAACACAAGTAAACACAACATGCAGTTTTTAAATGAAGGTTTTTATTATTAAGGGAAAACAAAATCCAAAACTACATGGCCCTGTGTGAAAAAGTGTTTGCCCCCTAAACCTAATAACTGGTTGGGCCACCCTTAGCAGCAACAACTGCAATCAAGCGTTTGTGATAACTTGCAATGAGTCTGTTACAGTGCTGTGGAGGAATTTTGGTCCCCTCATCTATGCAGAATTGTTGTAATTCAGCCACACTGGAGGGTTTTCAAGCATGAACCGCCTTTTTAAGGTCATGCCACAGCATCTCAATAGGATTCAGGTCAGGACTTTGACTAGGCCACTCCAAAGTCTTCATTTTGTCTTTCTTCAACCATTCAGAGGTGGACGTGCTGGTGTGTTTTGGATCATTGTCCTGCTGCAGAACCCAAGTTCGCTTCAGCTTGAGGTCACGAACAGATGGCCGGACATTCTCCTTCAGGATTTTTTGGTTGAATCCTGCAGGTCATTGTTACTCAGGTCCAGCTCTCTCAGGGCATGGTTTGAGGATTGTAGAACTGATGACACAGTTTCACAACGCTGACCAATAAGATTACAGCCAGCAAGACTGAAAGATCAGAACACATACATCAACAGTCAGATCATCTACAAACACACATAAACATTATGACTGGCTGACTGTAAAGTATCTCTTATACATTCTTAAATACCTCAGTATCTCCAGCTGACAGTTTGAACTCTTCAGTCCATCAGAGAGCATCTTCAATCCTGAATCCTGCAGGTCATTGTTACTCAGCTCCAGCTCTCTCAGGACAGAGTTTGAGGATTGAAGCGCTATTGACACTACTTCACAATGCTGAGTAGCTAGATTACAGCCTGAAAGACTAGAAGAGACGAAGTATAACATAAATAAATGTAAAATAATAATAAACTAACAGTAAAGACATGTACAGGAAGGTCCTGAAAGAAACCTGGAACAAAAATATTAAACATTGAAAATGTAGCAATTCATTTGTGCATTTAGTGTCATTTTACAGTTTTTCACAGATTAAATCTTTACTGCTTCTAATGTTCATTTATTACTTTAGTTTACAATTACTTATACTTTCAAACTTGTATCTGAGGTAGGGGTGTGCAGCGGAGCCAATATCTGTATCTGTAACAATCTCAAAATTAATTGTATTTGGATAAAAATGGAAGTGGACGGGACTTTATCTGGAAAATTCCATGAGAAGCCCTTATTTAAGTTGAAAATGAAAATGTGATGTTTATCTGCTTACCCCCAGGGCATCCAAGATGTAGGTGGCTTTGTTTCTTCAGTAGAACACAAATTATGATTTTTAACTCCAACCGTTGCAGTCTGTCAGTCGTATAATGCATGGCAATGATAACAAAATCTATGAGAGTAAAAAAACATGCACAGACAAATCCAAATTAAACCCTGCGGCTCTTGACGGCACATTGATGTCCTAAGACACGAAACGATCGGTTTGTGCCAGAAACCGAACAGTATTTATATAATTTTTTACCTCTAAAACACCACTATGTCCAACTGTCTTTGGGGCGCGCGCACGTCATCCGGTGCGTGAGGTGTGTACGCGCTCTGGCGTAGTTTACGCAAGCGCTGGGAGTTATCTCTCGTGCGTATACGTCACTCATTGTTTACACAGTGCACAGTCATTGTAGGTACGACAGCTAATCAAAATGGTACTTACTTGCGCTTATCCGGATTGTTCAAACCGACTTAAAACTAAAAGATTACGTTCTCTCGCGCGAACTCATTCGGGAGTGGTGACTTTCCACGTATTCCCAACTTCTGAGCCTGCTCGCCTGAAGTTATGGTTGATTGCTCTTCGGCTGGATATCAGCACACCCATTAACGTAAACTACGGCAGAGCGCGTACACACCTCGCGCATCGGATGCCGTGCGCGCGCTTAAAGACAGGTGGACATAGTGGTGTATTAGAGGTAAAATATGATATAAATACTGTTCGGTTTCTCGCACAAACCGATCGTTTTGTGTCTTAGGACATCAATGTGTCGTCACGAGTCGCAGGGTTTAATTTGGATTTGTCTGTGCATGTTTTTTTTACTCTCATAGATTTTGTTTCCATTGCCATGCATTATACGACTGATAGACTGCAACGGTTGGAGTTAAAAATAATCAAATGTGTTCTACTGAAGAAACAAAGTCACCTACATCTTGGATGCCCTGGGGGTAAGCAGATAAACATCAAATTGCAGCGCCACAGGGTTGTGACGGTGTTCAGGTTGTGCCGTTTTCCATGGACCCCATATGTCATTCGACATAACTCGTAGTGACCGACAGATAGGGAATGTCTCGGTTACGTAAGTACCCCTCGTTCCCTGAGGGGGGGAACGGAGACGTTATGTCCCCATGCCACAACCTTGAACCGTTCGCTGTTGCCAGGACACGTTCTTGGCTCCTCAGCGTAAAACCTGAAGAGTGGATGCACCTGTCGCCTATTTATATCCGTATGCACGGGGAGTGGCTCAGGTATGCAAAATCCACTAGCCAATTTTCATTGGCGTTTTCTCTTAAACTCAGAGATCATTGGCCTCCCAAGTGAGACCCCATATGTCGTTCGACATAATGTCTCCGTTCCCTCCATCAGGGAATGAGGGTTACGTACGAAACCGAGACGTTTTTATCCGCCGTCGTCTGTTTGCACGTATAGCATGACATATAATTAACTGCATTTGAAGCTTTCGTAAAAATAAAAAATGAAACACCCAGAACTGTATAGTACCGCAGATGAACTGTTGATACGTGAAATTGACCCTTCGCAAAAACATGCCCTCCTAAGTTACTGTTGCTATGTCCGATAAGCCATGCTCCTCTCACACTACAACTACACATCATGTTTTCACGCAGTAAAAAATACATCGCAGAGCAAAGAGGAAACTGACAACACGCCGACAGACAAGACAGAGCAGGTTATTTCTGGTATGAAACAAAGTCTTAGCTTTCAAATTTTGTCATTTTTTAAGAAATTCAAACAATAAATACCATTTTGTGGCTCTTTAATGTGTCATGACAGATCACTGTATTGCCTAAGTTCAAGTGGCACGTGAACAGATCATCTTTTCATATTTCCTTAAAGCACAAAATAAACATGAATGAACATCAGAACGTATTTTATTTCAACCATGGAAAGATGTCAATACACACAATTGTTTGAGTTTAAGTCCACCAAAGTTAACCTACTCTCTTGTCTGATTTGTTTGTCAGACAAAATGCATTATGATTAATAATAGATAGAACACCTATCAATCAAGCTCTTTGCAAAGGGGGAACGTTAGATGGCGTTGCGTGGGAACGTAATGACGTGCCATTAATCGATCTATGTACTATAACATGTAAAACGGGAAAATGAAAGGAATATTCTAAAAGCAACTCATGTAAACACCTTAATCATAATATTGTCTTATTCAAAATAAGGTAAAAAAATTGATTACTGATGTCCATGTAAACATACTCGATGTGTTTACGCCTTTTAATGGCAAATTTTTTACTGTGTGTCTTTAGTAAATCCTGACAGTAGTTTTTTAATGCCAGAAGAGTGTTTGCACTGGTGCAAGTTGTTAGTAAATCTGACCCTAAGCTTGTTATTTAGAATAATATTTTTCATTTAGTAATTGGTTCATTTTAAAGATGCTATATTCATTATTAAAAATGATTCTGTTTGTTAAGAATTAACACTCACAGAGCTTTTCTGCAGTTGATCACAGCTGGTATCAGTCTTCTTTTACCCTCATCTGATGTGTTGTATTTCATGGTGTTCAGCTCATCCAGCGGCTCCTCTGACATCTGAAGAATGTAAGCGATTGTTGAGCATTGAGCAAGAGAATGTTTTTTCTCTGAGTGTTTGTCTAATTTCACAAACTCCTGAATCTCTCTGGACAGAGTCTGATCTTTCACTTCCAGCAGACAGAGGAACAGATTGATGGATCTTTCAGTGGAGAGTCCATATCCATCTTTGATCTTCTCTTTAATGAACTGTGTGGTTTTCCTGATGCTCTCTGAGCTGTTCTCTGTGTGTGTCAGTAGATCCTGTAAGAGTATCTGATTGGACTCCAGTGAGACGCCCATCAGGAACCGCAAGAACAGATCCAGCTGTCCATTCTCACTCTTGATGGCTTTATGTATTGCTGATATTAGAAGATCATATAGATAGAATTCATCAGACATATGCTTACCATATCGATAGTCAGGGTCATAGTTATGTGTATGTTTTTCATCTAGAAACTGCAGTGGTTCCTTGTTCTTTGTTAAATAGCAGTAAAACAGATAGAAAGCAGCGAGAAACTCCTGAACACTCAGATGAATGAAGCTGTAGACTTTCCTCTGATGAATCACAGATTCTTCTTTAAAGATCTCAGTGCAAATCCAAGAATACAGTGAGGCGTCAGTGACGTCTATGCTGCTCTCAATCAGGTCCTCCTCATAGAACATCATATTGCCCTTCATCAGCTGTTTGAAAGCCACAGAATGAACTTCTGCACAGAGACGGTTTTTCCGATTCCAGCGATGCCTTTAGTAAGAACAGTCTTGATTTGGTCTTTCTCCTTACATCCTGGTTTAGGTGAAGCTTTAAAGATGTCATTGCAATCAATTGGAGTGTCTTGTGAGTGTTTTGTTCTGGCTGTTTTCTCCATCTGTAAAACCTCATGTTCTTCATTCACTCCTTCTCTCTCTCCCTCTATGATGTAGAGTTGTGTATAGATCCTTTTCAGGAGGGTATCATTCTCTTGTAGGTTGTTTCCCTCAAATAATCTCTCATACTTTTTCTTCATGCTGGCTTTGTGCTGGTCTTTGACTCTCTGTAGTTCATCATCTGTTGGTTGGTTAGAATCCTGCTGCAAGTCTCCAGTCTGATCATCTCTATCCACACAGCAGAAAAAAGAACAACAACACAAAGAATGAATGAAAGCAGAAACAGAAAGATCTTTTCGTAAATCCACATATGCCATTCTCTGAACCAGTTGAGACACAATAAACACCTTTAATACAGAAATTATCCCAGATCAGCTTGAACCAGCTTTACTCTTTAAATGACACTCAGTGAAAAATCTGTTGAGCCTTTCAATGCGTGTTGAACTGTGAAACATTTTGCATTTACAAAATGTTCCTCCATTGACCTCAGATCTCTCCTTAAAGGGATCCCTGGGTATTAAGACTTGTATGGCTTAATATAATGTAAATTATGTCTCTTCCTGAAATATGTAGTAGAAGACCCATTAAAGATTTATGTTATTTTAAAAATCCCATCATTTTATTCATATTTTGGACTATGGGGGGCGCCATTATTCTGATGACGTAAAATGGTTGCACTCGGTGAGCTACTGCCGCTACCTGTTGCTAATTTTACCACAACCCAACTCAGAATAGACAACTCGGAAAATAAAATACTGTTATGATGACCACAGCTACTGAAAGAGCTTACAGGTGGAGATGGATAAGGATTGGCTTAAACCAAATGCTGTACCATCGATTTTTCCCCACATGGAGTCTAAACGCCCCATCATCACACCGGATCTGGGTCAGCGCCACCACACGCTCGCATCATGATACTGTCGTGAACGCGCGTCCACAAGTGACACAGTAGAGACGAAAATTGTCAACACAGTTCATTGCTCCGTTTCATTGTTTTGTTTATTTGTTACTTTGGACTGCTTACTTAGATTATGACCCTTACCTGTTCTTTTGTATTACTCTTTTGCCACTGCATTGGATTACCTTGTTTGCTGGATCTTGACCTTGTCTGTTTGACTATGCCTTTGTGATAATAAAGCTTGCACTTGGATCTATCTAAAGAGTCCCTGTTACAGAAATACTTTGCCTACCACAGATCCAGCAGCTTTATCGAACACCAGACCAACCATGGATTCAGTATCTCGCCTCATTCGCCTTCGCCAGGGAGATCAGCCTATTGAGGATTATGTGGCAGAGTTTTGTGAACTGTGTGACCAGGTGGGTTTCAATGACATTGCCCTAAAAGACATTTTTTGTTTTGGCTTAACTAAAGGAATATTGTGTATAATGCCACCACATACCCAACACTGGTCACTAGAGCAATATATTGACTTTGCACTCCGGTTGAGTGGTTCCTCATTTACTGTGGGGATTGCTGATGAGGAACATCCTCAGTACCTACCACACCAGGACATTTTCACACCCCGACTATCATGTCAAGGCCTGCTTACATCACACCAGCCAAGCCAGAGCCTCCTCACATCACACCTGCCAAGCCAGGGTCTGCTCACACCACGCCAACCAAGATGGCAGCCACGCCTGAGTCCCCGGCCAAGATGGCCATCACGCCTGAGTCTCCGGCCAATGGCTGCCACACCAGAGTAGGCATGGGACGATAACCGGTTTCAAGGTATACCGCAGTTTGGAAAAGTCACGGTTTCAAAACCACTAAAATGTTGCGTTATACCGTTCCTGTGGTATGCGCAGTTTTTTTACGTGTCGTCAAAGACAGAAAGTGCAGGACTCCCTCGGTTGCAGCGAAAAGCGTAGCAAGTCACACGACCCCTCCCCCTCTGGTTGGTGCGAGCGGAGTCACCTGTGTGTGGGATGGCCGAAGGAGATGAATCCCTGGAACTTTTTCCCCCGTCGAAAAAGACTAAGTCTGTCGTATGGGAATTTTTCAGGTAACGTAGACTAATCATGTTCCGTACACAACGGTGTTCCGTACAGATGACGTTTTAGCGCTGATCGTTAAATAAATACTTCCAAGTCAAACATAAACTATATATCTGTGTCATCTTCAGTTTTCTCCCTCTTTCACCCCCGATCAAGACAGAGACCCACCCGCCATTTGTTTCAGTGTTGAAATAAATACTATTTGGCTTGCTACCGAGGCAGATAACATGGCTAATTAACTAGCTAACGTCAACTAGTTTCCTCCCTCACGTTACTTCACAGAGTGAGGAATAGCAGTCTGAAGTATGTACTGTAGCCTACTTTTCTGCGATTTAGTACAATAATTAAATTTAGCTGGTATCACGTCTATACTTTTAAGCCTCCTGCCATTGTTAACATCTGTTCAAAATCACGCATTTAAATAAAATAAAAAACATTGCCACTGTTTCAGTGATGTACGGAGAGACCGCGTGTGTGTGTGTGAGACACTCGCACTCTCTCTTTTCCTTATGTGTGTATGTGCACACATCCTCGTACCTCACCGCTCCAAACCATAGCTCCAAACTTAATCCGGGAAAGGTGAACATTCCTGCATCATAACTTGGACTGAAAGATGAATGTGTAGAAAGCGAGCATGTCTCCAAAAACCTTGTTGAGCTGCAGGTTTATGCATGCATTTTTTAATAAATTTTTTTTGTTTATTTTTTTACAGAAATTATGTTTTGATTATATTTTTGATTATTGAGCTGCAGGTTTAGGCTCACTTAAGTGACTGCATTTTTTTCATTTATAGGGATTTTTTTACAGAAAATAATTTATTTATGTTCTGATTATTGTTGAGCTGCAGGTTTAGGCTCAAGAAGAAGAATTTAATTATTTATTCTAATTATTTAGCCTGACATGTTTACTGTTCCAAAATTTTCTATATGTTTCTTAAAAATAAAATGTGTTCAGTGGAAAAAAAAGTAGTTTTTTTACCCAGACATTTAAAAATAACATATTTTAGAAATGTAATCGCAATACCGTGATACCGCGAAACCGTGATTTAAAAAAAATTCTATCTAAGGTTATCATACTGTCAGAATATCATACCGGCCCATGCCTACACCAGAGCCTCGTCATGGTACGGCAGCCATGCAAGTTTCCCCTGAGAATTTTTCGGGGGGGGGGGGGGGGGTACTATAGTACCCAAGCTCCTGCAGATGTGGCGCTTGGTCCAGGACTGCCAAGAATGATTGCCAGTGTGATGGACCAACCACTGATGTCAGTGGCATAGCAGTGGTCTCTACACTCTCAAACCTCACAGCCTCATGACTCTCAAGCCCGGCTAACCTCCCTCTATCTACTGCGCTTCCCGTGATGGCAGTTGCCATTTTGTGTGTCTGGGCAACTCACTGCTCTCAGGCCCCAGAGGCCTCTCCTGTCTATGTTTCTGCCAAAGAGGCATCCACTGCAGTACCTCCAGAGGTGGCGGCACCCTATGAACTCACTGTCTGCCCCGTTATGGCCAAGAAGGCCGTTCATGAACTCTGTCTGCCCCGTTACGGCCAAGGAGGCGGTTCATGAACTCTCTGTCTACCCCGTTATGGCTGAGGAGGCCGTTTACGAACTCTCTGCCTGTCCCGTCACAACCATGGAGATAGACTGTGAATGTCCTGTGAAGGCCGTTGAGGCCACTGTTAACCCTGCTCTTATTTCCAGTCCAGCCTGATCTGCCGTGGTGGTCATCTGCCCAGCTCTGGTGGTCTTCTGCTCCGCCTTGGCTTCCTGCTCCTCCGGCTCTTATCTGGTGGTCTTCTGCTCCACCTTGGTTTCCTGCTCCGCAGGCTCTGCATCATGGCCCAGGTCCTCCACTGCACCATGGTCCTCCATTGCTCCATGGTCCAGGTCCTTCACTGCTCCATGTTCTACCGCTGCTCCACTGCCCTCATGGACTTATGCCTGATCTGGTTTAGGAATGTCTGGGAGCCGCTCCTTAAGGGGAGGGGGGTTATGTTAGGATCTCCAGCTGGAGTGCCCATGAGATCCTCGAGAGGGCACTCCATCCTTAAACTGTACCACTGTTTCACGGACTACATCTCCCATAACACCCCATGCCATGAACTGATTATACCTACAGCTGTTTCCAATTGGACGGACTATTTAAGTTGCACTCATTCACATTGTGAAGTATTGTTTTGCTGTTGCGGACTTTGCCAAGCATTTTCATTTGCCATTGCATTTGCCCCGTTGCATTGTTTTGTTTATTTGTTACTTTGAACTGCTCACTTGGATTATGACCCTTGCCTGTTCTTTTGGATTACTCTTTTGCCACTGCCTTGGATTACCTTGTTTGCTGGATCTTGACCTTGCTTGTTTGACTACGCTTTTGAGTTAACAAAGCTTGCACCTGGATCTATCTAAAGAGTCCCCGTTACACTGACTGTCTTCAGAAAAGTTTCAGTGGCATTTTCATTTTATCTGTAGTAATTTTCAAATGTTAGGTAGCTTCACACGGGGTACCACCAAATGTAGTGATTTCAAGTCTAAGTAGCACCACCAGTGTAATGGCTTGGGCATAAATATTAATATTACTATTTAGTTTTGGTCACACTGTTTTATGACTCTTTGCCTGCAAATCATCGCTGAAGTGGTTCTAATGTGTCTGCATCAACAACACTTTTACACAAGATCTGCCTTGCCCGCTGGAAGAAGATATCACGGCAGAGCTCACAGAGCCTGTAACTTCATTTATCAGTTTCAGTGAAGATATGTGCATTCCTACCAGGTCATTCTTATCATTTAATAATGATAAACCGTGGTTTACTGGGAAACTCAAACAGCTTCGTCATGCCAAAGAGGATGCTTACAGAAGTGGGGATAAAATCTTGTATAACCAGGCCAGGAACAGACTAACAAAGGAGATCAGAGTGGCTAAAAAAAACTACTCAGAAAAGCTGAGAAAGAGCTTTCAGCAAACGATCCAGCGTCAGTATGGACTGGTCTGAGGAACATCACCATGTACAAGACACCACCCCCACAGCTTGCGGAGAATCAACCACTGGCTGACGATCTAAATGTGTTTTACTGCAGATTTGAAAAGGATCGTCTACCACCGTACATTATTAAATTTTTATTTTTTTAGTGTTATATTATATCATGTATGTCTGCACTATGTTTGTACTTTCTTCTACACTGGAAGCTCCTGTTGTCAAGTCAAATTCCTTGTGTGTGTAAACATACTTGGTAATAAAGCTATTCTGATTCTGATATCAAGAAGCGGATCAAATATCCACATCAAAGCTAGCTATTTCACCATTTATTTATCTCTGAATGTCTTCACAAAGCTAAGCTAAGTTTCTTATTTTATTCTCATTGCTAATGCTATATTGGCAAATATGATATATTGGCAAATATTGCTCGTTGTTTAAGCTAGTTGTTCAGTAACATGTTTGTTGTTAGGCATGCTGTTGCTTTAGGCTTATTGGTTGTATTTTGACACACTGATACCCAGTTAAATTTACCACAGCAAGATGCTTGTTTTTAAAGCTGTTTAGTTCTATCTGATATGACACAGGCGTGATGCTTAAGGCTAATCTAGTATTGGGAATGCTGTTTTCTTTAAGTCAGTGACATGCTGTTGCTTTAAGCTATCTAGTGTATCAGTAACATACTTGTTACTTAACATACAGTATGTAAATTTTGCTACTACAAGTTGTTACTCAAATGCTAACAACGGTATCTTGATAAGGGCAACATGCTTGTTGCTAAACTTCGGGGATTGACCATATGTTTGTTGCACTGCGATAAGTTGAACACACCTAATATTTTCTCGTGCCGTGCTGTTGAGTGGTGGGCCATGCTGCTGAGTGGTTTGTGATTGTAGCTCCATGTAGCTTCGCTTTTTCTGTTGAATCTCTTATCTTACTACCACTCTCTTTTGTTTAAAGTGATAAAATATCAACTTAATTCCCACCATATATCTGATATTATCTAGCAAACTAATCTGACTAATTTGATCGTTCGCTTTATATTTTAAATTGCGCGCGTGCAGCACATTAGCATTCATTAGCCTAAGAACGTCTATAGCTGTTTTCTTTTTTTTTTTCTCGCTCCATTTCTTTTCTCTCTCGCTCTGTTTTTCATGAGTTCATCATACAACAGTGGTAAGTCAGAATGATTAAAGTGATTATTACGTTTTGAATATGGATATTTGTCATACAAAAGCACATCGATTCGCTACAGGAGGCCTTTGTTCACCCCCCGGAGCTGTGTGAGGCATTTTTTATTATGGATGGATGCGCTTTATTTCACTTATTTTGGACTGATGAACTGCAACACCCACTGACTGCCATTAAACAGCTTGGAAGATTTCAGTCAATTTTTTATATAACTCCGATTAGATTCATCTGAAAGAAGGAAGTCATATACGCTTAGGATGGCTTGAGGGTGAGTAAATAGTGGGCTAATTTTCATTTTTGGGTGAACTATCCCTTTAAGGGGGGGTCTATGTTTGCCAGCTGGAGTGCCCATGAGCTCCGCTAGAGGGCACTCCATCCCTTACCTTTGCCACTCAAACCCGGACTACATTTCCTATAACCCCGTTTCAAATCAGGAGGACTATAAAAGATGCACCCATTCAAACATACACTGCAGAGTATTGTCTAGCCTGTAGCGTTCCCGTGTTTTCTAGTTCCTTGTTGCCTTGCCTTGTTTTTGACCCTGGACTGTTTCCTTGTTTCTGATTGTTTGCTGCCTGCCCTGACCTTTGCCTGTTTATTGGATTACTATTTTGTCTCGCCCTGGATTGTACCTGTTAGCTGTTGTTTGACGCTGCCTGTTTTGACCACTCTTTTGGAATAAATCTGCATTTGGATCCTCAATTTGGATTTTCATCAAAGAAAACAAAAATACCAACTTTATTCAACAATTTGTCTCTTCCGCGCGTCACTGTAGCACCATTTTGGAGAGTATCTCTGAACGTAAACTGCATATACTGTTCTACTTGTCTGTGTCAGTTTGCATTCAGTGGATACTCTCCAAAATGGTGCTACGGTGACGTGGAGGAGACAAATGATTGAATAACATCGTTATTTTTGTTCTCTTTGCGTACAAAAAGTATTCTCGTCGCTTCATGAAATTCAGATTGAACCACTGATAGCAGATTAACTATTTTGATGATGTCTTTCATACTTTTCTGGGCCTTGACAGTGTTGCAGTCAATGGGACAGTCACAAGCCTCCTGGTTTTCATCCAAAATATCTTACATTTTGTTCCAAAGACGAACTAAGCTTTTATGGGTTTGGAACGGCATGGGGTAAGTGATTAATGACAACATTTTCATTCTGGGGTGGAGTAACCCTTTAAGACATGGTAAGTCTAAGCAAAACCACATTGCTCAGACAGTTCCATGTGTGATTTCACCATATAGCCCACAGTTGCTATTTTGTGGTCTACAACATGAAAGAAAGCCATTATAACATGTACATGAAAAATGTGGAAACATAAGGACACAACTATGGGGTACCGCTGTGCAGCAGCAAGCATCACAACAGAGAAAGGAATCTCAAGTTGATCCAGGTAAATGTGTGCAGATGTATAGGGCCCCATTCCTATATTTTGCTTGGGGCCCCCAATTCACTAAATCCGCCCCTTTCATGTTTTCCCATGTTTATTTATCTATTTATTTTGTATGTTCTTTTTTGTAAATCATTCACACTGCGCTTCTGGTAATAAATCCTATTGCCCATTTCAAGTTGTTTTTGTTATATCTCCTTAATGTTTCATGATTGTTAAACCCACTAGCTGGAGTCCTCTATGATTTCTATCAGAGGGCACTCTTTAGCTTCTCCAGGAACTACATTTCCCAGAATCCCTTGCAAGAACTCTTTATTTGCTGATTACTTCCACCTGTGACTGGTTTGCTTGTTAAGGGTTAAAGCCACTAGAAGGCAAGCCTGCAACCTTTAGCCAAAAAAGCGTAATGGCTAATGTTAATGCTTCCGGTTTGCCAGTACATGGGAAAGGATGTTTTTTTTTTTTAATGGATGTCAGTGGAGGAGAGGCTTCACTACGCTGAATAAACAGCTTTTTAAAGGAAACAGCTTCTCATTTAATGAATCGACAGCCTATCAGCTAATCTCCAACATGTTTTACACGAAGCAATACTTTTGGATTTAACAATTTTTAGAGTTTACAAAGAAAAAAAATGCTGTTTTATAAGAGAAGTCACTGACTTTTCGTGACAGCTGGGATACAGTTTACGGCATTTCTCATTCATTCCTATGGTATCCGTAAACGGAGATTGAGTGTCGCACAACTCTGACTGAAATTTCTGCTTTGCATCAGTCCCATACGGAAAGGTAATATATTCACATTTATGTGAAGCACTGTTAAATATATTGAAATATATGTTGAAAATATATTTAAAAAATGCATAGAACATAAAGCTCAGGTTGCGTGTGTGTTTACATAGGCTATATGTGAAATTATATTCATGCCTCATATGATGTATTTTTAATCAATGTATTTATATATATATATATATATATATATGGCTGGGACAATAAATCGATGCATCGCGAATCAAGAAATTATTCTGCATCGATTCTGAGATTTTTCGTAGGCATCGCAAATCTCTCTTGAATCAATTCTGAGCTTAGTTTTTAACAGCAGATGGCACTCGTGCTTTAGAAACAGCCACTGCTCGCTTCCAGTTCCTTACACATTCACCATTTGAATCTAAAATAATCATTCATAAAGTTCAAAAAGGTTGAAGCGAATTACAAGGATGTTCACAGTGGGCTGTGTTTACATTAATCTCACATCATTAAAGCATAAAAGCCAATGTGTAAGTACATTTAACCACTTAAATTTCTCAGCTGAATGCACAAGCACTCTTCTTCGTGAGCATTTGAGTGTGCGGTTAAAAAGTAGCCTAGATCGCCTTCTGCTGTTAGAAACTAAGCTCTGAATCGATTCGAGAGAGAATCACGATGCATTCCGAAAATCTCAGAATCGATCCACGAATCACGATGCATCGATTTATTGTCCCAGCCCTACTTTACATTATTCCTGGAGGACGGACACAGTCCAGCTCTGGGTCAAACGCGTCGAGACTCTGATGTTGGCGTCAGACGCTCTTGCGGTCCTGGATGGCGTCGACTCTCTGAGCGAGATCTTTGAAGGTGGGCCGATCGCCCGGCTCGACACTGATCCATCGTGCAGTTTGAACACAGCAGCAACTGACTGCTGCCCCAGATAGTCACGCAGTGTGAAAACAACGGCGATCCGACGAGTTCGAAAATCGTGCAGTGTGAACTCGGCATAACTCTGTAGATTGAGCTCTTGTTTATGAAACATTGGGCTTTTAATCAAATCTTCATGTGTATGAGATGTTTTGATAGATTATATATATATATTATATATAATTTTATTTAAAATTAATGCGCAGGCGATTAGGTTAAAGGCTCATCCAATCACTCTCCGTTTTCGCTTTCGCTCCACCGCCGTTCTATCGTCCTCTCAGGTACACATGCTCACTCAAGGCTATCAAAGCGCGCTAAAACGCTTGTCTCACTCTCTGTCATTTATTAGAGCTCATGATGAAGCGGTCTATTATCTCATATTTTAGCAAAAACGCCTCAACGTCTAAAGACAGTATCTCAGCCGAAGGAGAGACGGCAGATCTAGACAAAGAACAAGAAAAGGAGCATGCGAGTGAAGGGCAAACTCCTGCAGCTAAAAAGAAATGTGTTAAATTCCGTACAGAATGGCTGCGAGAATTTGAGTGGCTACAAAAAAGAGAGTAATGTAACTATATTGTACACAGTGTGGAACTAGCACAGAGAACACAAAATTTGCAAAAGGGTGTTCAAACTTCAAACATGAATCTATAAAGCTCCACACTGAGAGCATAAAACATAGACTTTGCAGAGATGCCTGTATGGCACGAAGCACAGGCCCTATCGCGACAAGAGGAGAGGAGAGTCAAGCCTCCGAGATGACTGAACTTTTGTTTAACACGGCTTATCATATCGCAAAAAGCGAGATGCCCTTCACAAAGTTTATGTCCGAGATAATTCTTCAAAAGAAAAACGGAATTTCCATCAATCCAACGTACGCAAATGACACCGCATGCACTCAATTCATCGGTGTCATTGCAGACACAATGAAAAGCAAGACCGCCCATGAACTTGCCTCAGCCCCATTTATATCGTTCATGATTGATGGAGACCCAGATGTGTCTATGAAGGAGTGCCAGATTATTTATGCACGGCTAATCAGGAAAACCAGTTAACATCCTGATCGGGCACGTTGAGGTTCAGCATGCCAATGCTCAAGGTGAGTGCTCAAGAAATCTAAACTAATTGTAAAGATAATGGAATTTACAGTTCAATATCAGAGATTAAATCAGGGCTGTCCGCTCTGTAGCGTTATATTAAATGATTTTTAATATATATATAAAAATAATTATTATTGTAAAAATCACTTTTTTATTTTATACAATAAATTGATAGTTTTAACCTTTAATAATAATACCAGCTAACAGGGTTCCCTGCATAGTTTACAGCATTAAGAGAGATTTATTTCCTTTAGAAAAATTACTGTACCTGATATTTATCCAAATGAATCTTTATTGAATTGAGATTGTAATCATAACTCAAGCTTATGAACCAAATCATGAAAAGATTTTCCCTAATAAAAACACAAAGAAATAATGTTAACAAACACAACTTGTCATTTGAATAATGCATTAGTGAATGCTGAAATTAAAGTTAGCTAATATTAATAAATGCTGTAGAAGGAAGTAGGTGTAGATGTTAATAAAACACAATCTAACAGGTAGAAAATTAAATTAGAAACATCTAAACTTTTCAAAACGCAGCAAGCGCACCGCGGGTCATGTGACAAGAATCAACCAATCAGCTTCATCCTTTCCCGTAACAACATTGAAAGCTAAGCCGAGACGGAGAAACAGCTGATCATAGCTGTACAGGAATAGCCATTTTTTAAAAATAAATTTAGTAGCAGAGCTACTGCAAGGGGTTTTTAGTGCTGGAAATCCATTTATCCTTTGGGCGGCGTTATGCAAATCTTTCCACATAGTGATGTAGATATGTGGGGGCGTGTTAGAACGAGCCGTTTTAGGTAGGCGTGGCTGACTCTTAACTTTTATAAAGAATATCTCTTTGGATTTGAGACTTTAGTCTTTGCAACTTTACAGATCTTCTTTATGCACCAAGAGCTTGTAACACTCCAAAGAAAAAGGATTACTTGAAATCGCATCATATGACCCTTTAAGACACTCTATTTGTTACATTATCAGATAAAGCCCACAAATAATAGCATTGTTACATGATAATATAAATGACATTCTATAATCATATCTTTATACAAATGTTATACCTGACACCAGGCTGTGAATCTCCACTCTTAAAGTTTATTGGCTCAATCATAGACCCCTCACTCTTCATAGACACACAGCTGGGCTCTGCTTCTGATCTCTTCTGCTGAACTGAACTAAAACAGAGAGAGAGCAAAGTAAAAATTTTGCAACAAATCAACAATACATTTATCATTTTTAAAAAAAATCACTTTAAAGAGCATTTAATTGTTTTCTTCATGCAAAAACTGTGTGTGTGTGTGTGTGTCACATTATGAGATACATATAAAAAATACCTACAAAATACAGGAATTTCTTGTAGAAAACACATGATAATATAAAATGTCGTACTACAATTATAGTAAGAATAGAAATAGAACAGAAAGTGCTAGAGTTAGAGGGTCAAATAACGATGGAACAGATGTGTTTTTAGTGGTTTCTTGAAGATGGTTAAGGACTCAGGTGCTCGGATTGAGTTGGGCAGGTCACTCCACCAGGAGGGAACAGTTAATGAAAAAGTCAGTGAAAGTGATTTTGTGCCTCTTTTAGATGGCACAATAAAGCGACGTTCACTTGCAGAACACAAGCTTCTAGAGGCACATAACTCTGAAGTAATGAATTTAGGTAAAGGGGTGCAGAGCCAGTGCTGGTTTTGTAGGCAAACGTTAATGCCTTGAATTTTACCACAATCAAACTACAATCATATCTTTATATAAATGTTATACCTGACACCAGGCTGTGAATCTCCACTCTTAAAGTTTATTGGATCAATCATAGACCCCTCACTCTTCATAGACACACAGCTGGACTCTGCTTCTGATCTCTTCTGCTGAACTGAGCTAAAACAGAACAGATTTAATACTTTATCATCTTAATATAAAATCTTCAAAAACTATTTTTAATGAATAGCATTAATGAAGCTTAATGGTGTTATTGTTTTCAATTAATATTAAAGTTTAAGAACTTTTTTTCCCCTGTACACAGCCATCTTATCTATAACATAATAGGTTATTTAAAGTGTTTCTCAAAGTACCTGCATCCTGGAAACAAATCTTCATCTCCAGATGTTTGAGTTTCATCCATGGTTTGATCTCCACTGACTGTAGATGAAACTGACAAACAATCACAAAAACTAAGCTAACCAAACAGACTTTATCCACCTTATTTTGGAAGTAATTTTCTGTGAATGAGTTTCCATGCATCAGCAGCTACAGTTAAATAACTAGAAGAATAACAGTAAATGGAAAAAAACAATCCAGTGAGTCTATGTGTACAATAACTAATTAAAATAATTAGATAAATAACAGTGTGCGATATCAAGTAGCATAATAACGTAGTGTTTTTGTACAGCTAAATAACTGGAATCAAATGACACACCGGAAGCCTCGCGCGTTCTTACATTAAAGGGGTCATAAACTGAATTTGTACAATTATTTTATGATGTTCTCTGAGGTTCACTTATAGTGTTAGTGTGATTTTACACAAAACAAAACATAATTTAGAAGTAATAGAGAAGCTCAAAAACAGAATAGAAAATAGCCTGTTTTTATTCAAGACTCAAGGAAACGCCCACTGCTGTGATTGGCTGACAGTTTCTACTATTAAAATAACAGATGGACACTGCTGTGATGTTCTCTGAAAACAACATGGGTCATTTGGGTTAAAAACGTATAAATACTCAGTATATATCAAACGGTCCGGAACAGACAATGCAATAGTGGTAAATCCAGGTTTACTCACACTTCTGTGTTACGTCAACACTGTTGGATCCACTCTAGTCAGACTCAGCATTGTATCATCAGTCTCTGAAGTTTGAGGCTGATTCTCACAAAACTACATTCTCTCCAAGACTTTTTCAAGATAAATTTAAACATTTTTAATTTTCATAATTCACAATGTAGCCTATATGTTACACTCGCTGGTGGGAGATCAAGCGCACAACACAGGAGATGAATAACATACAGTCTTTAATAGTAATCCACAGGAAAACAGACAGGGAATCCAGGGGTGTATTCCTGAAAGGAGGAGTTAAAACTTGATTTACCCTGAGATTGAGTTTTCGGTTTCAGAACAGCTGGACAGAGTTAGTTCAATCCACTCTGAGTATGTTGACTCTGAGTTTAGCGCGTGCACCACGACTATGAAAAGCCATGATCAATGGAGCTCCGAAATTACATTCACCATGGCAACAGCTCCCGCCAAAGAGACTTCCGCAAACTACGGGTTACATAACTTTAATTCTAAATCAATGTTATCAGAGGTGAAAACTGGCAGAAAGGTAATTTATTGAACTAATATTCATTTTCATTCATGTAGCGCACTACCAGGATGCCTTCATAACGTCCGCGGCTGCCGGTAAGTGCAGTTCTCAGCGGAGCGTGTGCTTGTATACTTATATTATTAGATTATTATTATTTTACAAGAACGGCGTGAAGAGAGCATGCACAGCTGTTGTTTATATTGCTGTGTGTAGCCTGTGGAAGTAAGGTTAGCTGCAGTAAGGGGCTATAATATTTTTGTTTCATATTTTCCTAATGACAATTTTATGATCAGTTTATAAAGGCTACTACGAGCACATTTTCCCCATTTTTATCACAGAACAAGGCAGGAAATATATTTTATAGTTTCTATAGGCTACTAAATGATATGTATATCTGTACTGCATTATTCATATAGTTTATTTATTACCTGGAGATATGGAGATAACATAAATCGTAGATTTTCGCAATCGTGTGTTTATTGTCTTCACGTTTTTTTCTGCTATTTATTCAGCTCAGAAAAAAATGAATAAATTCAGAACAGGATTAGAATATAATTCTATTTTAAATAAGACAGAAATATTTTTTTCTACAATAGGAACAGTAGTGTTTACAACAGCAAAACCACCATACCCTGTAAATTCAATAATAATAATTATTATAATAATAGGCCTAATATAATTCCATTTCTAATTCCAGAGTGATTAAGAGGTACAAAGAAAAATGTATTTAACTTTTCAACTTAAAATGTTTTTTCTGTTGTGCGTTTCTTTTTCAAAACTGCGTCACGGCATTTGCTGCTATCAGTACAGAAGCATCCGTTTCGATACATGTCTCAGCAAGGAGCACAGCCCTATTAAAAGCCCCCTGAACACCTGCCCTTCCAAAGGTCTCTGCACGGCCCTGCCGTGTCTGCATGATGAAAATGAAATCGAGAGGTTTAGTTTTATCTTTTACTGGAACCGAAAACCCTGAGTTTCCCTTTTCTGCGGTTAACAAATTCTGAGTTTCCAACAAAACCTGCTTTCTGGAATACACCCCAGGAGGAAGGCAAACCAACAACATGTACACATAAACAATAACCGTCAAGGACTGGACAGAAATGGAGAGTATTTATACAAAAGCAAGAGAGGGACTAATGACTAAATTAACAAGACACAGGTGAACTGAAAGAACTAATCAAGGAAAACTAGGTCAAGGGACTGAAACAAGGCAGAAGAACAGAAAAACACAGAAAACAAGGTTGAAACTGTGACAGTATACAGTGCAAAAACTGAGTAAAAGTGTCACATTTGTTTAGAGCATTTTCTATAACTACAAGTCAAGCTGCAATACCAAGCAGGACCACACAGAGAATTATTGTAACTTTACTGGTGAGAAACCGGTTTGCTTTATTCAGGCCATACAGACTAGTCCTGACTTCAGCCTAAAGATAATTAATAGAGGTATGTTTGTTCCCACCGATCGCTGCACAAGTTAAGGTTACGTATGATGATGAAAGCACGTTCCCGGGACCTTAGAGATTACACTGCAGTGCCTGCAGTTAAAAAAAAATATTTGTATGGAAGTCTATGAGGACACATAGGGACAATTCTCGGCCAGAGTGAAATTGCCCAAAAAGGGGCGGTATTCCGCATAATGAACAAACGAACAAAGTCTAGAATAGTAACAGCTAGCGAAACACTGTGGTTGAATAGGATAGAAAATAATCCCTCCTTTTCACACTTTGGTGGTGCGTCGCCCTATCGCCCTAATGAAGAAACCGCCCCTGTTTGCGTCTCTAATATTTCCTCTCGTCCTACTACAAGCGCATATCAGTGGGCGAGACTAAACATGCAGTTTTGTAGAAGCAGGTTTTGATCTTCTCCTGCAGTGGTGGGGCTTTCGCTGCACTATTAAATCATAAAGTGGCACATTCCAAAAACGAGTCATTTTCTGAGCTTGGTTTCAATAAAAGCTATTTTTAAACTAACCAGGATGTTATGAGTTTTGAAATGTACATTATGTTTTTATAGTACATTGACTGGTTTTATGTCTAAAGATCAAGGGAAATTTGATTCATAAGTTCATGACCCCTTTAAAAATAAGGTGCATATATTTTCGCTGAATGAGAGAGAGAAATAATTGTAGAAATAGATAACGAGCTGCCTTCACTCAAATACATAGGGAGAGTCATATGTAAACACAAATGCTGTTTAGAGGTTTGAAGAATTGCAGTCAGCACGAAACACCCAAGACACTTTGCTCATTTGATTTAGGATGAAAAATATCATACATACCAATTCACATTCCCATCAGGTAGCTGCACACAAATTCCTGCTTTAGCATTTGTAAACGATTCTATTAAAGATTTAAAGATATTTTGTATTGTAAATCATCGATTCTGTCTGTTTAAAATGGCGACATCAACTCTGTTCATTTGCTTTCACTTTCACTCATGACTTAAGCGGCGTGTTATGAGTTGCCAGATCCTGGGAAAATTTTCCACATTCCAGATAGCACTCTTTCATCACTCTATAATGCGCATGTTATGTGGAAGACATATTTCTTTAAGAGGTTTGCTCATCTGAAATACGTTGCATACACTGTGAAAATTTCCACCCATTTCAGCTTAAAATAATTACGTTCAAAGGCTGGTTCATTCTTGGGATTTGGTAATATTTCATGTTGGGTAATATGCATAAGAATACAATTACCCTGCCTCATTGTTTGATGTATTTAGTTAACATATTATGTCTAATGGGGTATTATTTTGTTGCCTCATATGGGCAATTATGTAACTGCTCCATAGGTATTGTGTTTATAACAATGAATTTAACATTTATAAAACAATGAATATAACATTTATATGATGTCTTATAGTATTAACTCAGTAATACTGTGAGTGTGTGCAGAAGCGGCAGAAGAGTCAAACAGATAAAGATGAGACCACACTGTTGTTTAAAAGCTTTATTTAAGAATATGTTTTATTAAACTATATTATATTCTTCATGAAATGTCATCTTTCTTGAAATATCACATGTTGTTATTCTCTCAGTTGTTTGTCGCATATTAAATATATGAAGGTATTATAAAACTCATTCATCACAGAAGACAACTCAAAAACACTATAAAAATACCAAGGGTATGAATAATTTTCATCACAACTGTACATGCTGATCTCAGAAATTAAGCAAACGTTTGATTTGTATCCAGACACTGCAGTGTCTCACGGTTGAGAACAGCTCAGGGAAAGCTGAACACATTGCGTACTGCTTCCTAAGAGAGGAAAATGAAGATATGCTGCCCCAAATGTGCAGCATCTTTAAGAAGTACAACTCAAAATGGACTGAGATCAAGCACTTTATACTGGACAAAGGTTCCTCTGAGATACAGGCCCTTTGCAAAAACTTCAATGCAAAGCTGCTTTTATGCACTATCCATGTCATCAAAGCCTGGGGGGAAAAAAGATAGCTGAGTTGTAGAGACGAAAAAGGAGATTCTGTACAGTTCATCTGAGGCAGCATAAAATGACAATGTCCAAAAACTGAAAAACATTTACCAAAATGAAGATTTTGTCCAGTTCTTTTTGACACACTTGGGACCCCTGTCAAGACATATGGGCTTATTGTTACAGAAGAAGACTTCCTATAATGGGAAACAATATGCACAACAGACTCATTTTCAGAAACTGAAGAAAGTTCTCCATCAAAACCTCTCAATATCAGAAGCTGTAACACAGTTAGTGGAATTCATCAAGAGATGAGAATGCGATAAAAAGTTCCAGGAATATGTACATTACTTTGTGACACACGTGTACCTTCCAGTATTACAGAAGATTTTTCCAAGATACTGTCTGATCAAGCTTTCCAAATGGTATTGGGACAGTTTCCCCTGTTGAAAAACCAGCATATGCTGGTTAGGTATGTTTTGACGCTGGGATGCTGGTTTATGCTGGTCATGTGCTGGCAAAGGATCAACATAAACCAGCAAAGGACCAGCTTAAACCAGCATCCCAGCGTCAAAACATACCTAACCAGCATATGCTGTTTTTTTCAACAGGGTCACATCTCTGTAAATAGTAAATACGAGTGTACCATCAAAGGTGATGATTTCACTGCTTCCTGGGTGGATAAGAGTACATTTGTTGAGCATACAGTGAACAAAGATGTGACTGGATGTACTTGCAACTATTCTGTGAATTTCGGATTGCCCTGTACACACATTCTCTTTTGCAGAATGCATCAAAAAGCACCACTCTTTGACATTTCACTGATCCATTCGAGATGGTTGAACCCGAATATTGACATCCTTGAAAGTCCACAGAAAATCAACATATATGCAAATAAAACACTTTCATTGAGTGCAAATGAGAAATATTCATGTGTGTACCCACTAGCTACAGAACTAGCAACGCATGTATCTCCATGTGGTGGCAGAGTTTGAGTATAAAAGAGATCTATAGTCTTAAGTGTGTATTAATATTTTTTGATAGGTGCAATTTCAGGATTTTCATTGGGCTTTACTGCCAGTGTGTAGGTTCAGTCACTGGTTCTTAATTGCATTTAACATACCAGAGTGCAAAGTCTTTGTACTTGATTCACTCAAAAGCACATCTAAGCACCGTGAATTCCTGGCACATTGGTGGTGTGTACTGTATTCTATACTCAACATTTTGTAGTGTATGGAGGTTGTGTAGGGCACAGGTTTTCCCATGCACCTCATGGACCAGTTTTATTACCCCTCTTTCACATGTCTACTGTCAGGCTTAAGACAGTTCCCAGGACAAGCTAATTTCTTTGCTTCATGTGTTGTCAGATGCTAAGACTTGAACGCTTGACCTGTCTTCAGTACCCTAGTTATCTTTAATTCATACACTGTTAAAAAATGTTAGTGTGAAATTACAGTATATTCCAGGTTAATAATTGCATGACTTTCACAGTAATTCCACAGTAGGACTTCTCTTGTATCTAACTGCACTCTTGGAATATCATACTGTAATTCTACAGTGCATATGTACTATGAAGGTACCCAGCATGCAGTGCGGCATGAATAGATTATGCAGTGGAGTTTCTTGATTCTTGTTGGTTTTATCGGTGCTACTGAACTTATTTTTGGTTCACTTTTACCAGTTTGTGTTGTTTATTTTGTAATGTTCAGAATGTATCGTTTTTATTATTATTATTTGTTGAGTCTCAACATTGTTGTGTTTTGTATGTCGAGTATTCACGTCTGTGGATCATTAGATGATGGAAGAAGAAAAAATCTTGTTTCAGTCTACTTTTTATGTACGTCTCAGAAATATACTTTATGTACTTGACAGAAAAAAAACCTAGATGTAAACTATATGTGTACATAAATGTAGGTATTGTTACACTTAAAGTATACTTAAAAGTAAACTTTTATACACTAAAAAGTGGGAAGTTTAGTCCCAAGTAGTATTGAAATAGTACACTTACAAGTAAACTACTAGTGCATACATATTATACTTAATAAATGAACTTGATGTATGCTTATTTTTTGTAAGGTTGGACCATATGAATCATTTATTTAACCATTGAATAATTCAATCTTAATCAGTCATGTTGTGGGAATCTTTATTGTTGGTCTTTTACTGTAGTGCCTTTAGTTTTTGATTACTTTATTTCACCTGGTGTAAGATGACTCTTTTCTTTCCAACAGCAATTTCATGAAGACACGAGCCTCTTTAGGCATTGAAACCCTAGCTGGTTGGACTCTGAGTTCCATCGATGTTACAATCCAAACATATGGGTCAAGCTGTGGCATCTTTCTTTTGATGGTTAGTTGCCAACTATTTGATGATAGCATGCCAATTTATAAAATTAAAATTATGAAAGATTGCAGTTTGTTTTAACTATTGGTTCTATTCTAATATTGTTTTTTTTGTCTTCTTCTTTAAAATGTTGACTGTGTTTAGAATTGATCTTAAGAATTAAATCCAAGGTGTAACTTTTTCTGTGCCATCCTACCCCAGATTAATATGTAGAGACGACTATATGTAAGCCATTCTAAGTAGTGTTTTTTGTTTTTTCCAGAATGCAGAGTCCCTGCTGCTTAATGTAAAGCCCAACGTCTCCCAGCAGAAAGACATTGGCACACTCAGACAATACATTAAATACAAACGTTTTCTGGAAGGCAAGTAACATAATCCAAGGTGCCCCCTATCCCAGATAAATATGCAGAGACTACTACAAGTAAGCCACTCACTCAAGTTTTTAAAATGGTATTTCTTCCCAGAATGTAAAGTCCTTGCCGCAGAAGATGAAGCCCAGCTTCTCCCAGGCTGTGCTCAGAAAATACAAAACAGACAAACTTTTCTTGGAAGGCAAAAACATAATAAATTGATGTATATTTTAAAATGTGTCTCGTGTCTATTTCAATCAAAATACATTCAAATATATAATGTCTTCTATATATTTAATGCAAATAACATTTGTACATGTATAGTATGTCCTCTCATGCACTGCACCATTGACACTGCTGTACATTACACCAAGTAATGTAAAGTAGTGTAAATAACATCTACTTTCTATTAACACTTCGCCAGGCCTTCGTCAGGGTGTTAGACAATAGAGAGTAAGAGGTAATTAAAGAGATACACCTGTGACTATACATTTTCAGGATCTAACAACTAGATGACTCTTGGGAGTTCATTAATTTCTAAAACAATCCAAAAGACTTTCACGTACAACCCAAAAATAATAAAGTGAAAAGTACAATAGACTCTAGAGAGTTTGTGCGGAGTAAAGCGATTACTCCGCACAAACTCCGATTACAACTAGAGCCATCATCAGAAATGTCCCCGTTTTAAAAAACACATTCTAAACACCCCATCACAAAACAAACAACCAACATATGTGACATGGAGCATCAACGCCTCTAAATAGTCTAAATTAAAGGATGTCTGCTTAATATTTGAGACTACAGCAAAGAAGATGGCAAGGATATAAAAAATGTAACAATACAAATAAAATAAGTGGTTATAAAGTCGAATCAGAGGAAGCTCACATTCAGCTGTCGTGTGAAAGTAGCCTTGATTTCTAACAGATACACATTTTCTATTGCCGTACTCTTTAACAAAGAACACCAACAGGTTCTGACAAATACATGACTTTTCATATGTATGTGCAAGTGTGATGTTTGCATTACACTGAAATGTCTTTCTTTAGAATGAAATTGCTTTTTCTAAATGACTTGTCACACTGTGGAAAACAGCATTTTCTTTGCATATGCCGTTTCAGTTCTGTGTGATATGTGAAACTCTTCTCACACTGAAGACACTTGTAAGGCTGCTCTCCAGTGTGAACTCTCATGTGAATCTTAAAGTTTCCTTTAAGTGTGAAACTCCTTCCACACCGAGGGCAGGTGAACGGCTTCTCTCCAGTGTGAACTCTTATGTGATTCTCAAGATTGGCTCTTTTTGTAAAACTCTTTCCACACTGATTGCACATGTAAGTCTTCTCTAGGATGTGAATTTTTACATGATTCTTAAGGTGATTCCTGTCTGAGAAACTCATTGGGCACTTACGACATCTAAAACAGTTCTCTCCGGAGTGAATCCTCATGTGATGTTTAAAGCCTACTTTATATCTGTAACTCTTTCCACACTGATCACAAACAAAAGGCTTCTCTCCCTTGTGAATTGTCATGTGAGACTTAAAACTTGCTTTTCGTGTGAAGCTCTTCCCACACAGTTTGCATTCATAAGGCTTATCTCCAGCGTGATTTCTCATGTGGGCATCAAGTTCTTTTTTCTGTTTAAAACTCTTCCCACACTGAGAGCAGACGAACGGCTTCTCTCCAGTGTGAATTCTCGTGTGAATTTTAAGACTTCCTTTAATTGAGAAGCTCTTTCCACACAGTTTGCAGGTGTGAGGCTTCTCTCCGGTGTGGAGTTTCAAGTGGGCATTAAGGTTTTTTTTCTGTGTAAAACTCTTTCCACACTGAGGGCAAGTGAACGGCTTCTCTCCAGCATGGATTCTCAAGTGGACTTTAAGGCTGTCTTTTCGAGTGAATCTTTTTCCACAGTGTTGACAGGTGAAAGGACTCTCTCCAGTGTGAACACTCAGCGGGACTTTAAGGTTCCTAGTTTCGGTTTCATGAGCCTGCAAGTAACTGAAAGATTTTTCCCCAGTCATGAAATCTTGATCTTTCTCTTCCATTTCATTCAGTTCTTGACTCTCCTCTTTCAGTGGCATCAGGTCTAGGGTGAACAGAAACAAAAACAAGTCAACACCAGTTTAAATGGCACAAAGCAACAGACATGAAAAAAGATGTGAAACATAAAATCCACAAGTTAGGTTTTTGTGATTTTTTTTAAAAGAAAAAGAGAGAGAGAGAGAGAGAGAGAGAGAAGACACAGGCTCCAGTCGGACTCGGGCTGAGAATTCTGATAAGCTGTTGGACAAGGGCCTGAAAGTCTTGGGCCAGGGCCTAGATTTGAGGCCCATGCAGGGCTCTAAGTCTTACATCTCAGGTAGGTCCTTCAGGGTGTCCTGGAGGGGTGAGATGTTTAAGTTGCAACATCTAGCTACTGGAGTGCCTCAGGACTCAGTGCTTGGACCACTTCTCTTCTTCTTCTTCTAGAATCTGTCATTCAGAAACATGACTTTTCCCATCACTGCTATGCTAAAAACACACAACCTCTAATACCAGCAAGATGGTAGCTGTTCACATCTCTGCCTGCCTGACAGACATTTCTTGCTGGATGAATGACCACCACCTTCAACTCAACCTTGCAAAGACAGACCTGCCACTTCATCACAACCTCTCCATTCAGCTAGGTTCGTCAACCATAACTCCCATCCAGAACAGCCAGGAACCTCAGAGTTGTGACAGATAATAAGTTAAACTTCACAGACCACATTGCTAGAACTGCCCAGTCTTGCAAATTTTCCTTACACAACATTAGGAAGATCAGGCACTTGTTTAGTCCAGTGGTTCCCAACCCTGGTCCTGGAGGCACCCCAACACTGCTCATTTTGCATGTCTCTTTTCTCTGACACACCGATTTCAGGTCTTGGAGTCTCTACTAATGAGCTGATGACCTGAATCAGGTGTGTTTGATTAAGGAGACATGCAAAATGTGCAGTGTTGGGGTGCCTCCAGGACCAGGGTTGGGAACCACTGGTCTAGTCCAAGCTGTTGTTCTATCCAGACTGAACTATACCCTCTTGGCAGGCCTTCCAGCATGCACTGTCAAGCCTCTGCAACTGATCCAGTTTTCTGCAGCAAGAGTGGACTTAAACAAGCCAAAGAAAGCACACGTCACACCTCTCTTCATTGATTTGCACTGGTTGCCAATACCATTGCTCGCATCAAATCAAAGCCATTTTCAAGAAATGGCTAAAGACATCTTTTGTTGTGCTAGAACTGGGACTTTTCAATGCACTTACATATTGTTGCCCCTTTGTTGGTTTGATTGCTTCTATTGTTCTCCTCATTCGTAAGTTTCTTTCTTTGTTAAAATGATACATTTTCAGCCCCGGTGTTTCACTCAATTTTTGCAATCTGGCAACCATGCGCGTGTGCTCGCTCAAAATTACGGAAGCACCTACAACGATCTGAAAACACTGACAAAGAAGTAAGCTGGAGTTTAGCGATCTCCATGTGAGATATTCTGCTTAAACGAACGTGTAATTCAGCCAGTCTGTGTTCTGTCATGAGCCGTTTGTGCGGCATGGATCTCAACTAAATTATTTGCAATTGTGGTTGCTGAATAAATGCAGTTGTTTTAATAGAGACACATTGTAACAAAAAAGCTGCTTTCACAACCATGTTTATTTGAAGATCAAAATGAAGATCCGAGTCAAAAATTCCCAAATTTCTCATGAGAGTGCATGTTACTGGACAGTGAGCCACAAATATATATTTTGGAGAACAGATTTTGTGAAGTTTTGAATATTATCAGCTTCCATTTGCATCACACAAAAATGTGAAAAACAAAAAAAAAGCCTTTCAGAAAGTGTTTTTCAGTCGTATTTCCATTCAAATGTTATTATTTCGAGGAGTAAAGAAGTTTTAATCAGTACGCCTGGAAATAATGTTTATTTATTTTTATAAAAAATCAAATGTAGGCAACAAATGTAAAGTTGATCACTCACATTTCATGGTTTGCTTGTTACAAAATAAGTGTATTTGTTAGATACGGTTGCAAAGCTAAGTGATAGAAATGGACTGATTTCTACTGTTTTTAATTCAGAAGTAGATATTGGGTTTAATGATAAACAAAATACTGGCTATTTATTTTATCCTCATTTAATGTGTGATCATTAATTTTGTCACGAGACAGATAACAGATAAAGAGACTCATGACAGAATCACTGAAGAAAGACTTTGAGAATGAAAACCAACCTGTTTGTTCCTCAGTATCTTCATGTTTGACTCTGAAAGCTTCTTCAATCTTCATGTCTTCACTCTCCTCTTTAATAACCTCCATCTTTACAATAGTGTGTCTCTCAGTCGCTTCAGCAGGAGTTTATCTGTGTGTTTAAGATCAGAATAATTAACAGAAAGATAATAAACCCAATCTAGATCTCTGGGGTGTCTCAATCAGCTCCCGAGTTCAGTAGTCAGCGCACTAGTTCAGTAGTCAGCTCCCGAGTTCGGGAGTCAGCACACTAGTTCAGTAGTCAGCTCCCTAGTTCAGTAGTCAGCACACTAGTTCAGTAGTCAGCGCACTAGTTCAGTAGTCAGCACACTAGTTCAGGAGTCAGCACCCTAGTTCAGTAGTCAGCACACTAGTTCAGTAGTCAGCACACTAGTGAGGGAGTCAGATCAGTAGTCCAGTAGTCAGCTCCCTAGTTCAG